>NC_049979.1:19593639-19676849 GCF_000003815.2 Branchiostoma floridae | reverse complement strand
CGGAGCAGCCTTTCCTCTGTTTCCTCCTTATTCAGCAACGGAATGGTTTCAATGGAATGAAGAATGCGGCTTTTAATATCTTCCTTGACTGATTTCTTTTGCGCCTGAGATGACGATATCTGTCTCTTTGCTTGAGTAGGCTTTTTCTTGTCTCCTGACTCCCTGGTAGCTGCGGCGTCCTCCCAGCTATCTGCAGTTGTGTCAGCTGGGTAACTTGTCATACCTTTGTCCATCTCGTTGGAATTATTATTGTTGATGTTGTGGTCTGATTTCCTTGTTGGTACCTGTTTTTGTTTCTCCATAAGTGGTTCCAAAAGATGTCTTCTGCGATCTCCCTCCTTCAGGTAGTCGAGTGGCGTCATGCCTTCATTGTTCTTTACTGACGGGTCAACACCCATGCGAACTAGTTCTTCTATGAGCTTTGCACCGTCCATTGAATATCTGTAGAATGGGAAATCACAGCTTAGAAGCGGTAAGGCAAGTTTGATCAGTAAAACCATAGTAACATGATCAAGCAAGTAAGGAGGGCTCGCAGACAATCAACCAACCAACCAACCAACCAATCAAAGAACCTACCAACCAACCAACCAAACAAACAAACAAGCAGTCATACAGTCCAAACCTTTGACATATAAACTAACCAATGAATCAAACACTTCCTTCCCATTCTAATCAACAAAGAGATTATCATTACATTTGTATTACAGAGTCTACAAGATAGTGATTATCACTTACTTTCCCTTGACAGCAACATGCATCAAGGTGTTTCCACTTGAGTCCCTGATGCTATGGTCAATCTCTCCTTTGCTGATGAGGAGTTTCAGGATTCCACATTTTCCTGAGTGGAAGTTGAAGGAACGATTTTTAGTCGACTAATTCCTGCCATATGTAACATCTCATGGGGTGAAAGACACTAACATATCTCTTCTAAGCAATCCACAATCCCATGTGGTACATTTTGATAGAATAAAAAAAGTACAATCATCCCATATATGTAGATACATATTGTACTTACTCATGAAAAATGTCAGAAATTGTTGAAATCTTCTCATCCAAAAGCTACAGTAGTTGCAATTGTACTAAAATAATTAACGTTGTGATAGATAAATTTAAGCAATAAAAAGACTTTGACTTTGACCACCTTCTTTTGCAATCTGGACCGCTGCATGGTAAGGAGTATCCCCTTCCCGGAGTGTCAGCTTGGAAAGGTTTGCTCCTTGTTCAAGAAGCATTTGAACTGCTGCAAAGTCTTCACTCTCCAGGCAGTGGCTGATGGGGTGGGTGTCGTTGGTGTCTCCGTCTGGGGAGGTACCGCCTTTCAACAGTGTTTTTATCACGCTGTACTTCCTCAGACCACTCTGTTTCCCTTCCTCGCTCTCAAAGAACTTTAAGACTTCCACCAAGGGAACGCATGTTGTGTTGCAGCCGGTGGCTAGACCTCCGTCACCGGTGTTGCAGTAGTTCCCTCCTCCTGTCAGGAGCATCCCAAGGGCGCGCCACCTCTTTTGAGATGATAGCTTTACCACAGTGCCCCGCCACACGGACAGAGGTGCCTCAACGACAACTTGTCTCGGTACCACTGAACAAGTAATATGAAAAGCATAATTCAAATTTTCGGGAATATGAAAAGTTATTTAGCTTTAACCATCATTATAACTGAGACAGAATAACATGACTCACTCTGAGACTGTAAATCCATCAGTCTGAGGATACACTTTGCAACCATTTGCTTTTCGAGGTTAACAAAAGGCAATGGGAAGTAACCAGAGAAAGATGTCAAGTACACTTCAAGGAGGAAAAAGTTAGAGGCATATCTTTGCTAATCTAATGGGAAACAAACCAGTTACTTAAGATGTCCGTATAGTCAACCTTATGGAGTCATAGCTAACTCATATAGAATTTTGAAAGGCAAATTTGTACCAAAATGCTACTATTTGTACCGATATGCTACTATTGGTACAACTATTGTACAACTAATGGTACTTACCTTTGATGTTCTCCATTGCATGAGCTATGCCTTCCAGACATTGTTGATGTTCTGCAGTCATGTCTCCATCGCCTTTTAGCTTTGCTTCACTGATCGTTCGTGCAAAGATCTTCAGAGCATCCATGGATTTTCCCTCTTGCATGAACTTCCTGGCCCGTTCGATGGGAGTCATGTGTGCTTTAGTCTTTTGTCCTTTATCTTTTGATGTGTGCGGAGGAACTGATGGCTGACTGGGCTGTGGTTGAGTTGGTGGCGGCTGTGAGAAGTTGTTTGATGCGCCTCGAGCTGCAGGAAAAAAATGCGTAATATTCAATGGTGAATCTAGTGGGCCTCTTTATCAATGCAGATATCTACTTTCATTATTTTCTTCAACTTTGGTGGCTTGATAAGCCATCATTGATCATTGTGATAACACATCTCAGCAGAATTTAATCTTATCTATTACGCACCTTCATCGCATCCATTCTCCAAGAGATAAAAGAGCTCGGATCCTTTCCGAGCGTAGTGGACGGCCTTTTTCCCATCAGTATTAGTGATGCCAGGGTCCAGCCCAGCCTGAAGCAAAAGCGTCAAAGCCCGCAAGGCACAGCTTTTGGTGCTCAGGTGGTCTCTATCTGCCATGGTGACTACATGTAATAGGGTGTTGCCTTTTGCGTTGGTAGCTTTAAGTGAGTGACTGAATCGCGATGTGAGAGATTCGCAGACCATCGTCATTATCTGAAGACTGTTGTCACCTGCAAACATACAAAACATTTTAGCAGATACAAAAAACTATGAATAAAAAAATTATCATTCCGCAGTTGTAAAATGAACGCAATCTCTCACCATAACAGCCAAAGTTATATACCAGCCTAAATGTGCAGTAAACTAGGTAAAAAATCATAATTGAAACACATCTTTAATGTATTGACATGGGAGGACAGTATGTCCGTACCGCTCTTCAGTTCCACATTGAGCAGAGCATGAATGGGTGTGTCTCCTGGCTCTAGGCTGAAATCTCCTAATCCAGATCCATGCTGGAGAAGTGCACAGATGGTGTGACGGACTTGTGGAAGTGGTTGGGTGTAGTAGTAGTGAAGGATGGGTGACAGGTTGATTTTGGACGTGTCACAGCCGGTTGCAATGCCTCCACTGTTTGGCCGGTGTCCAGCACCTCCTCTGTGAGTTCACAATGATCAAACTACATTTTCTATCAGACTAATAACACAAAAAAGCTTAACACGTGACTATCATTTTTACTTTGAATGCACCAGATTTACCAATAACAGATATCCTGGTTCGCTTTGTCTTCCTAACAGTCGCTCTAAATAAAGGTAGCGATTGTTAGAAAACCAACCAAAACTGAACAAGGCTGGATACCAGATTGAATAACTGCGCTGTTTACCCAAAGAAGACAGCTCTTAGATGATTCCATTTCTTGTCCATCACCAACTGCTCCACAAGCATAGTACGGAGGCGTTTGGCAGGTCGAATGGTCTGAAGTAAGACTTCCACTCGAAATCCTGAAATTCAGTGAACAACAAGTTACTTCTATAAATCATGTATTGGACTTGTTACTAGCACATGAATCATTACTTCTGGATGTCCGGGACAAGCCTTCCTATGCGACGTCATTGATATGCGAATGTTACTGATGTAATAACATTGCAGCAATATATGTGGCAAGACCACATCTAACTATTACAGAGACTTATTGGTTCGGTTCACAAAGCCACCAAGGCCAAATGATTTCCATAGCACAGTCTGCAATAACGTACCATGAAGACAATGAATGACTCCAGCTATGTTAATGAGGAACTCGAGCGGTTCTTTCTGCAAAGGCCTGTTAAGTTCTGCCGCCTTGAGAAACCCATTGCGGAAGAGGTATAGGGCCTGGTCAAAGCGCTGCATCCTGAGAGCAGACAGACCAGCTTTGAGGTACCCCTAAAGGAGACAGAGAAACAAAATGTGGTTGCAATAAGTTCAAATGATCAAAGCAGTTTGCAAAAATAACTGTCACTAAATCAACTTCATAGATAGATTTTGGAAATCATCAGACAAGTTTCATGTAGTACAGTGACACTGAGCAGATATGATTCTTAAAGCCAGCGTCACAATTCAAGTGAATAAAGCCAGCGTCACAATTCAAGTGAATACCGGCTGAATTTTTAGAATCAATTGCTCTGAGTTGGAGAACATGGTAACCTTTCTATATTGTGACCTACTATCAAATGAAATTTCCTGTCAATTCATATTATGTCAATGCTGAGCCACAATAACGTTCGATACAGGTGTCCCGGACCGGGTGATAAGTGTGAATAATAAAAACACTGTAGTCATACAGGCAAAACAGGATATAAGGGTATATGCCATTTGTGTCACTTTCTCAGCGGGTTTCTAATGCAAGACATTCATGTTGTCATAAACCTTTACCTTTAACCGTGTAGGATCAGCACTGATGGCATCTTCAGCATCAGACAGAGCCATATCTTCCCGCCCAATATTTTGGGCACAAGTGGACCGGTTCAAGAGGAGCCGGGCAATTGTTTCCCTGTTGCCGAGTATCTCTGCGTACTGCAGTGCCTCTGACCACCAATGGGCGGCACTGAAATAATCTCCTTGCCGAAACAGGGACATTGCACGTGCTCCAATCTTCTCCACCTCTGACTTCAACCCTGAGAGAAAGAGATGACTGTATTAGAAAAAAATGTCTGTTTAAGTAAAATGTTCTTGCTGTCAGTCATGTAAGTTTGACCCAGGTTACAAGGAAACAGTTATAATTCACGCCAAAGAGTAGTTGCTAAAGCAACTTGATATGATTTTGGAAACGGTCAGACGTTTCAACTAGCATCCACTAGTTTCCGTACATGCAAACCATCATAATGGCTGTAATTTTCCTGCATTCCGATAGAGAGTGCAGCTACATGAGAGGCTAGCTATGAGGGCCCCCATGGGGGGGTCCCGACAACGCTCTACGCTAAATTTTGATGGCCGGCTACGTACTACGCTAAATTCAGGAAGTCTCTCTACGCTCTACGCTAAATTTGAAAGCTTCCCCACACATTATTATGCAGAACTCATCACCGAGCGACTGAGCGTTTGTGTCAATCCCCACACATTATAATGCAGAACTCATCACCGAGCGACTGAGCGTTTGTGTCAATGATGGTATTTATGATACATAGAAGTGACAAAAGTTGAGTTAAAAGGTGGAAGAAGCGGCGGCAGCAAATTGCCGACCGAATTTTTATCATCGACAATCCTAGGAGGGTCCGGGGGCATGCTCCCCGGGAAAATTTTGAAATCTTGACCCTATGAAACGCTATTTCCTGCATTTGAGGGGCAACTTTTTCTCGCAGACTAGGCAATATTTAATGCCGCCAAAAACAGTTACTCCATTAAGCAACTGGATATGATTTTGCTGGAATAACTGTTTTTGGCATATCTTATTACCTGGATGTCTAAATCGACGACTCTTTCTATCAAAAATACAGTTTAAGCTTTTGAGGGCGACGCCCGCAACATAATTTCACCATGTCGCCGTGAGCGCAGTTGGTGCAGGGCGTCGCAAAGGAGGTCCACGGAAATTTGGAAATCTCCACCCTCTGAAACGCAATTTCCTGCATTTTGACGGGACTTAGGGCAGGTTTGATTACGCTATACGCACAATTCATCCATTACGTTTTACGGTAAATTCCAGGGAGCTACAACGCATTATACGTAGAATTAAAAGAGCCAATTACGCTCTACGCAAAATGCAACGATTACGCTCTACGTTGAATTAAGCGATCCGTCTACGCTCTATGTAAAATTAAAACGGCCGATTACGCTCTACGCAAAAGGGCATTGGGGCCCTCAGCTATTTGTGGAGTATGAATGGGGGGATCTCGGTAGCCTGACGTGATTGTACGTTGCCAGGCCAGGTAGACAGGCCAGGTAGACAGGCCTGGGAGACAGCCCAGCCTTTTCAGCAAACCCTTTCACGAGAACTTAATATGATTTTGCAATTTACGTATTCAAGGCATAATTTGCGGGAATGAGAACACTGTGCGATGTAGCAAAGTTGTAACAACCAAACAGACTTGCTGCAAATATAGAGATACCCGGTAAACCAAAAGCTCCTTGGGTAAACAAAGCAACAACACGTGCTACGATCCGAAACCTACTAGTAGCTGTAGCATGTGACATCCCGGTCGTTTGGTCAAAATCCCAGGCGTCCGGCACTTCTTCCCAATCTCCAGATAACATATCCATTTCTGAATCATCTGGCCACTCGGACGTATAGAAGTCATCCATGTTGAATGACTGAAGCTATTGGAGTGCTATAAATTCCGAAGCAACATAATTTGTTTTTTTGGCACCGTCCCGCCTTGGCATTCTGCCGGTGACAATTGGACCATACCAAACATGCCAAATGCGTACCTAAACGTCTTCAACTCTATACGTTTTTTTGTACATAGACTTAGCTTTAGTAGTCGGGTATATTTATGTCAGTGCTCTAAAAAGCTATAAGCTAATGTTTTGGTTTGATTGAATGGTAGCGAACAATGTAAATGACAAAACATCTACTGGACCCCGTTTGATAAGGCCAGGTGGCAGGCTCCATGCGAACAAGAAACACATGTTGAACCAAGTTTATTCTCCAAGCAGAGGTTGAGTCGCGGAGATATACTAAACACTAGCTTAATTTGAGGTTATATAACTTCCTTGCATAAAGAAACTATACAATTACAATGGAATTATATACTTTTATATCAATTAAAGCCGATGATTTGGGAATAGAGTTAATTCCAGTTGTGGCGGCCATTTTGGATTTCCGGGGTCATCCGGGGTCATGGCACCAGAACGAGACTGCAGTGGGTACCAGCTGGGCATTCTACTATATAGGCTGTATTGCAGACATAAGTATGCCATCTTCGGGAGTGCATTTCACCCCTCTAAGGTTAACAACTGCACAATATATGCCTGTCATCTATAGAAAATATTGTTTTGGACATTTGAATTTGATTTTGGTGATATTTTTTATCAATTTTTCACATTTCTTGACGGGTGACCTGAGAACAATTAATGTCAGTGTTTATATCATCCATGAGTACTTTATATTGGTAACTGTGATATAGTAGGTTTACTATTGGGATTAAACCCTACAAATACACAAAATATGGGGATGACTTTGCGGGTAGAAATTTGGAAGACATTTGGCAGTTGTTCTGATGATTTATTGATGCCAAGATCCATTCTGCAAACTACGCTCTATGGGAATGTCATGCTGGGTGTGCTCCTTTACTTTCTTCCCAATTCATGTTTTCATTGTTTTATTCTAGTTTAAACAACATAACCCTACACAACAAAGTCCACATGTTGGGTCCATAAAATTGTGGGTTGAAATGTAGCAGATTTTTTTCTGTTAGGGATTTTTCAATGCCAACGTGGAGAAAAACGTAAATTTTATCGTCAGTGGAAGAGGTAAATTGGCGACAGAACTTAGTAATACGTAGTTTTATGAACAGATCTTCGCAGCATCTGTGAAAACTCTGTCACATTTCCACCCACACTGATCTGAAACTGGCATGAAGCCCGTTTTTTAGAGTAATGTGAGGGTCGACTCTAGCCTGAGTATCATCCTAGTTGGTTACAGAGGCTCTCATACTCACCCCTCTGGTTTGTGAGGGGTGAGTATGGGAGCCCCAATAAGCTACCTAGGATGACACTCAGGCTACAATCCCTACTTCGCTGGCACTTACAATCAAAGTCATGTTTTTTTTCCACCTTGGCATTGAAACATTGCAAAAACAACAGTAAACATTTCATCCCACAATGGTATGCAACATGTGGGCATTTTTGTTACGGGGTATGTTGTTTAAACTAAAATAAAACAATAAAAACACTGCCAGATAAATTGGGAAACAAGTAAAGGAGCACACCCGGTACATACACCGCCTTCCCCATTGAGAGCCGCAGGATTTTCCCATAGAGTGTAGTTTGCCGAACGGTTCTTGGCATCGTGAAATCATCAGAATAGCAGCCAAATGGCTTCTAAATTTCTACCCAAAGGTCTGTCAGTCCGATATTTCCATGTTATTGTAGGGTTTAATCACAGTTACCGATACACAGCGCATATGGAAGACATAAACACTGACATTAATTGTTCTCAGGTCACCCGTCAAAAAATGTGAAAAATTAATAAGAAATATCACCAAAATCAAGTTCAAATGTTCAAAACAATATTTTCTATAGATAACAGGCATATATTGTGCAGTTGTTAACCTTAGAGGGGTGAAATGCACTCCCGAAGATGGCATACTTATGTCTGCAATACAGCCTATATAGTAGAATGCCCAGCTGGTACCCACTGCAGTCTCGTTCTGGTGCCATGACCCCGGATGACCCCAGAAATCCAAAATGGCCGCCACAACTGGAATTAACTCTATTTCGCTCTGGCGGTCTCACTGATGCACAAGCTGTTCTCTTGTGCGTTTCTTATAGATGTAGTCTATGTAAAACGCTGCAATAATATCGTGTAGGATTGCATAATTAGTTCGGTGGTCGCTTAATGGAGTAGATGCGGATTATTTGTATGATAAACCCTAGAAACTGACAGAAGTCGATACTATCAGGGAGGCCTATTAAGGTAGAAATGAATGTATCTGTCAAAACACGAAACCTGTGGGGATTGATCGGCAAAACAAGAACAAAGGGGCACAACGTCACCGAAACTGGGCCATTTAGCCATGGAATGAAAGGCTTTGTGACAGAGAGGTCAAAGGTGACACACCTGTAGAGCAGGCACCATATGAACTTCCACAGTATGGCGCTTCTTGGAGGAAATCGATTGTTTTCCTATATCTGATCTTTAAAAAACGTTACAGACATTGGGGAGAGAAGGCTGAAAAACCATGAATATTTAGTTTTTCAATTTTATCAAAGTTAGCCGGGTGTGCGAGAGGATTCTGCATTTCAAAATGCATATTGTTGTGTTTTGGGCGCATATTTTTGCGGGTAACCGTCTCGCACCGTTGGCACTGACGGCCCTCTTTGTTGACATTGTAACGTTAGTTGTTTTCTGAATGATGCCATATACCACTGGCTGACCTGGCTCACCCTTGACAGCTCATGTGATTCAACATCACAAAGGCCGTTGTTTGGTTTACGTGTTCCCCGTGGTTATAGATATATCTGCACTTCGATAAATCGGATACTAGTATTGATTGTCAAAAGAGCCATGATGTCAATAATATGCATGTCAGTAAAAGCGAATATGCCGCAAACCTAATGACGAACACGTAGGAAGAAGTTATGTATTGGAATAACGATAAGTCATAAATGCAAGATTCGCCAGAAGTAGCTAAGGTTCATGGCATTAACGTTCACAAACGTAACGTAGTTCCAGAAGCGATGGTAGTTGTTATCCAGTCTTCAGTTTCTCTGTGAAATGTAAACCTTTTGTTTGCCAGACATTTGAGGCCCCATGCCATGGGGTCACGGAAGTAGCAACGTAGCCATACGCTCCACGTAGTGTAGAGTTTTATTCACATTCACATGTGTTGTATGATTATCCGCTACGTTTGGTAATCAAATTGAAGACATTGCTATTGAATCTATATACCCCGCACCCCCAACACACCATGTGTTGCATACATTTTAGCCATGAAAATGGAGTTATTGTTTGGCGTTTCTCTCACTCTTTCAGTACATCGTAGCTAGTATGCAGCACATATAGTTTTGGTGCAAAATGCCTTTAAATTCATTGAAGAGCAATAGAAATACATTATTCTAGTTACAACCTCTTTTTCATAACATCTAAATAAGGGAGACAAGATAAAACAAGGAATTGAGAACAACTCCCAAATATTTAATGGACTTATAGGGTATCACACTTCTTGTTTTCTTGTTTTTACAGTAGTGCCAGTGACCACTAAGGCTATAGTCAACACTCTGTATAATATTACTGCCGACCAATACTGAAAAATCTTCAGAGCCCGTACTAACGTTTTGAAAACCACTACGTACATGATCAGATCTAGACCCGGAAGTACTAGTAGTATGAACTGCAAGCTAAGGCTGACAACATGTATAACCAAACTTTTAAAAACTTATTTGGGATTACTACGTAGATGAACTTTCAAATGTGCTCCTCCCGGGTTCTTAATGTACGCGTAGTCTGTGGCGAAAGATGAAGAAGAGGAACCCACCTTCCTGCTGGTTTCGATCGGGTTGGCCAGGTGGTGGGAAGCGCCACGGCATTGCCATATTGAGGTAACAGCCAACTGGCGGCCTGTAACTCTGGGTGCGATTCCGAAGAAACTTCACTTCTCAGAGTACCAGTCGAAAAAATGCGCACTTCAGGAATGATGAACTTTAAGTCCTACTTTCGCATACTCATACCAGTCTGTAACGACGCAGAAACCTGCTCAAATGCTTACAAAGGTTGAAGTGCAAACAACACAAGTTGAAAACAATGCCGTCACGTGTACGATGACGTTTTCGAAACCGGGAGCGGCGGAAACAAGAAGCCAGTAGAGGGCAGGTGGAAACATGCTCTTGTTCAATGGGGTCAAAGTCATTTTCAATGCCATTCACCGTTTTCAATGTATGAACGGCATCTTTCCCACAACGCAAAGCTTTAGTAGATATCTGTATGACACACCCTCCTGAAGACCTTTGACTGATGCTCGTTCAAGTAAGCGGACTTTACTGAGACGATGTTTCTAGTCTTCTAGTCATCATAATCATGTAACAGGTTTCACCTAACCAAGTTAAAACTGATTGCTGTGAAGAATTGACGTTTAAGGTGCGTATGATATACATCAATGCATCAGTTCTTCAGTAAAAGATAGGGACACGCATGCCTCATCTTACATGACAGACGAATTTCTAAGAAAATGAAGATGGCAACATTAAGATATTCCAAACCGGGGGAAAGTGGCACAATAAAGTTCACTTCTTGTCAAATATTTAAGTTGAAAAATATTTAAAAGGGAAAGTTTGGCAGAGATCAAAACCATGGACTAAAGTACACACGAAAGACCCAACATGCAAACCCCACCGATACACTCTCTTAGACATTACAAACCATGGCCCGGTAGAACACTTTGAGACTGTTTGTGTGCCAAATAAAACTGTATCGCCATGTACAGTACTTGGACGTTTTAGGCTGTCTTCAACATTTAAGCTGGAGGGATATGATGTATGAGACATCGCGGACCGGTAGAATCTGCATTTTCCGATGTAGACATAACGTTATTACCTCTCCGCTGAAAAACGATGCTCGCTGTTTGTGGAAACTGTGGGGTTGCCATTTCTTAAATTTTCAGATCCTGAAATTCATTGTGGTTTAGTTTGGAACGATTCTGCATATAACATTATTGCTCAAATACAAGGTGAATCGTCCTAAAGATCGAGGGATGAAATGAAAATGCGGCGAAGACTGTTTGTGAAAAGGTGGCTCATGTGAAACAGCAGTATCGCCGAGCAACCAACCCGGACCCATCTATCGATAGCCCGCACTTCAGCAGCCCCCTCTACCGGGATCAAAGCTCTCTGCAGACAACCTCTGATCCAGTGCACCCAACAGCATCGACCTCTGATTTCATTCTGTACGTTGACACACACACACACGCACACACACACACACACACACACACACACACACACACACACACATGCACACGCACACGCACAAACACAAACACAAACACAGACATACAAACAAGTGCGCGCGCGCACGCACGCACGCACGTTTGGGCCAGGGGTGAGCTTTAAGGATACATGTAAATTTGTTGGTACAGGGAATATTCTATTTCGTCGTATTTGTGCTCTTCTAGTACATGTGTAATTCTAATCTTTGTAAAATGTTTGAAGAACGGAATGACCAATCACTATCAACTGTTACCGTTACGGTTCTCCCTTTTTTGAAGTTTCATAAAATCTGATAGAATCATCAGTCAGCTTAATCTAGTATTGATAACAGTAGTAGAGAGTCGAACTCGTGGTCTAAAATTTCATGACACATACATAGTTTGCGAAAGTCGGTAATGTTATTAAACGTTACATGGCGTGAAGATCACGTTTTAATTAACTTTTATCAGAGTATAGCAAAACAAATAAGCAATTGCATTGAAAGTGACTACTATGCTGAAAAATAAACGGTGCCACTAACGCCAAAGCATAACGTTACAGTAGATATTGTAAAGCTGATGTTTACAACAAAATTGTTTGTATTTCCTGCCACGAGAGTTTGACAATGGTTATCATGCTGTTGACAAACGTCGCCTATACTGACGTCACAACAAACATGCCCATATTTGGACCGGTTGTACTGCATATTCATACCAGTACGTCATTGTGCGTTTTTGTATTTGATACCGTGGACTGTTTCAAAAAAATTAAGGGGTGTCACTAGGTCACAGTCACTAGGACACACTTTATTTACAGTATATTTCGCTATTGTTAGAACTATTTTGTATTCATTATCTGCTATATATTTGTATGATAACTCTTTTTAGTCTTATTGTTTTCTTCATTGTTTCAGATTAAAGTACACATCTTATGCGGTCGCCCCTTTCCACCCCCCAAGTTTTCTTTTCTTTCTTGGAACAGTCCAGGTTGGTCCTGTGTAACTGTGAGGATGTGTGGGCGGACTGTTGTGGACGCACGCTCAAATATTTACAAATTTCTACCGCGATTCGTCACGAAGGCGACATCCACTTCGACCGGCACGTTTTCACTAAAGTGACGGAAGCGATCTGACGGCGTCATCGCCTGGGAATTCACCGGAACGCCCGTTTTTAGCGGAGTCAGCAAGCACCGAGCCCAGGACAAGGCTACATGCGACCCAACACGGCCACTTCCGCAGACGGAACAGACCTCTTCCTGCCTGCTTCTCTCTCAGGACAACCCGGCACGATTTCTTCGTCTCGCGACTTCAAATCAGCGTGGAAAAGCAGTTTGTACAAGGTTTATACTCTGTTATTGTTGGGGTCAGTTCGTGTTTGTACCACAGACGAGGATTTTAGCCCCAGCAGTGATCAGGTAGATTGTCGCGTGTTTAGGTTACCGTTCAGCTGCTCTTACCTCGGCGGCACGGTGTGACGGAGGCGACCGAGAAACTTTCCCCAGCGAAACTGGCGCAGAGGAGACCCAGAGTGCCCTCGATGGCGAACATCCAGGGGTTACCCGACCTTCCGAAGAGCCTGAGCGGGCTGTTGAACACCCACACGGCGAACTCGTGGAGAGACCTAGAGCGACTGTACACGAAACAGTCCATGATTCAGGACGATTTGTCCCGGTCCCAGACGCACCACATGGCCCTGTTCAACGGCAGTAACGGGTCCAACGGCGCCAACGGACATGACCATCCCGTCCCCGGGGCCAGGAGACGGCCCAAGCTGGGACTAGAGGCTTCTATAGCTCTCCTCAGGAGAGAAATGGTAAGTATTGTCTTGTGATGTAACAGTTCACCTGTAAGAATAAATTTCCTGTAAAGACCAATAAAATTTGATGCTCAGATTTTATGAATTTTCATAGAGGAAATGTTACAACCCTAGTCTGACAGATGTTATCTAAATCAGTTGATGAAATACTTCCTTTTGGCCTTCCTTCGAAAGAGCTAAAAACGCCTTGAGGCAATTTCGGTTTTTGTCAGAAAGTGCAGGCCTGGAGAGATTGAATCAAGGAAACAAACTAGGGGTTGGATTATTCTAAAACACAACAAAAGAACTTTCTCCTAATTAGATTGTATTTGTATCATAGCAATTAAAAAATTAGATTATACACAGTTTTTCCTGGTAATACACACCTGTTTTGAATTCTGCTCCACCTGTCTACTTTACCAAAAGTAATATTGACACTTATTCAAGTAATTCTAAATGTTTATACTTAACTTATTTCTACAACACATGTTTTCCTTTTAAGACTTCCGCTTCAATGGAAGCTAATGGAAAGCAGTGAGTTTGTATTGAATGTTAGAGTCAATAAAAGGTAGTGTTGCTTCTAATTTCCTTAGTGACAAAGTGGGTGGTTGAAGGGGTTAGACACATGTGACCCTTCTAAACAGGGAACCCTTTGACTACAACCCTGGGACCTCAGCTCAAATTTCTGCTTGTACTCCTTCTTACGTTTTCTTCTGTCAGTTTTAGCAGGGCCTTGGCTGTTCCCTTGTTATGGTTTTTAATGAGAGCCTTTGATATCAGCTGACATTGAAGGAGTGTGTGGCTTTCTTGGTTTGACAGCTCGTTGTTGAAATGCCCTCATGAAAAATGGGTTAGCACTAGAGTTGAATACTTGAACAAGAACGTAATATATTTGGCTGCATTTCTTGAATGCAGTGTGGTTTATTCAAGGAAGAAATGATGTCTTGGTACAACTAAGATTTCTTACTTTCTACTGGTTTCAAAGTATTGCTGATCTAGCGATCAGGCCAATTCATTATAAGGGCAGTACAGTAGCAAGAAGAGGAATAATCGGAATTAACAGAAGGATGTTGGATTTGTGAGAGGAAGTTCTAAAGCCTTCTTGCCAATGCCTGCTGGAAGCTGCACTTGTGTGTGTTTGTGCTATAAACGGAATCAGTGCGTGCTAGTCGTTTTGTCCGTATATGCTTTCCCGTGGAAATTTGCTGAAACTGTGTGTGGCAAGCAAACATCATAGTTTGCCTGTCAATTGCATTCGCCCCCTACAAATAAACAGGAATCAAACCCCATGTTGCCGTTCCCTTTTTTGCTCTCCTGTGAGTTTTTTTTCCCCACAACACAAGGAGGTTACTGTGTTCTGCAACATGTAAGGAGGGGTAAATGAGGTTCAGATGTCAATCCTAAAGCCTAAGGACTGGTATTTCTTGCATTCACCCAGAGGATTTCCCAAATTAAATGTTGCTGAAAAAAGAACTCAGGAGGGAAAAAATACCAGAAATACCCCACTTAAAAAATAATCAAATAACCCAGGCTTAAAATAAAGAAAAAAGCCTTGCAGCTTTTCCCAGCAATTGAATAAGAATTTACAGGAAAATGCTATTCCACTGTCTTCCTTAATGTAAGATGTATATATTAGGAAACTGAATCTTTTCCATGGATTTAGGGTATGCCCCAAAAGGGCTGTCCTATCTAATAAAGTCTGACATAAGCCACTCAGCAGAGGGTTCATAAGGTAACCTTATCTGATAGGAAAGAGGTGGTATCTGGCCAGTGTGAGGGCATAGACCACCCCAGTCCTTATGTCTGGGACAACCCAGGTGGTACATGGGATCATGTAACACTCTATATCTAGTAGTTGATGTTAGTAACATATAATAATAAGTAATATATATTATAAAGTGTCTTCTCTTCTGCATGGCTGCATCATGGACAACGCTGGGAATAGACAATGGACAGTTAGGATTTCTGTTGGGTATCAGCTGCCTCAAAGTGAATATATAATTGGAGGTTTGGGAATTCATAGAGACAGCGAGTATGCATGAAATGATGACAAAATACTGCAGTGTGCTCCCATTGGGAGGGGTCTGTCTCTTCCTCCTTGGTTGGGATAGTCCATTGAACTGGGAGGGGTGTTAGAGATCAGGGAAAGGGATACCAATTTGTTGATTTCACTTGATTTTTTGGGGCAAAATGCGTTTGAAGAACTTTGAGAAGCCTCTTGGAAGGGGTGTCTGACTCGATAATGTTAGACTGTTAGTTATATAAAAGGTTAAATTTATAGATTTTGAATACAGGATGGACAGGAGATGAGCATGGCAGATTTCAGTCCTTCAGGAAATGTAGAATTTGTTTTGGAAAGATATCTCTGTTTCCAGGAACTTCACTGTGGAATGCTGGCTCTAACGTTGCTATATTTGTATCGTTTGATTATGACAGCAATTTATTAAAACATTTACAAGAAGAAGAATGACGTTCAAATAATCAATTGCAAATAACTTCAGTCTTTGGAGTCATGTGAGAAACAGAACATTGTCTGTTAATCCTTGAGCTGTATCCCTAAGCTCATGCCATGGATATGGCATAGTAATAATTTGAAGTAATGGACCAGGCGTGATAAATGAGGTCCTGACAGCAAGTGGATTTATGAATATCAATGATTTACAAGAAAGAAGATTAGAAAGCTGTAGGCTTGATGAAAGGTCCATCTACCTGACATGTTGACTGTAAACTCTGCAGATGCCCACATTCATCAAGTACAAAACTGGGCGCAAATGACCTGTTCCATTACCAGCCAGATGGCTTGAAGCAGAGGGTATGCACCCGTAATCAATTCACATGGCCGGAAATGTTCCGTTGGGAAGAGGACTATTGTTTTAACAGCTTCTGAGAGCCCATTACACAATACTTAACCAGAGTGGAACGATGCAACCCCGAGGTAGATACCCCTCGTAAATACAAGGCAAAAGTGGTTTGCTGTATTTTCTATGGCACATATTTCATTATGCACTGTCAATTTACGATGTAAGGAAGACACAGGTGTTTTGATTGATGTGACACAGTGGACCTATGAAGACTAAAACAAACATACAAGACAGGTTGTCTTTGATTGCAGTGTGTCCATAAAAGAGAAGCAGTGTCATCAGAATTGTAAATTGAATTCTAATGGGAAATTTCATTCGCCAGTATTTGCAGGGCTGTTCCATTTATGATTCCCAAGGGGTGTTAGCAAAATTGATAAGATAAAGGAAAGCCTGGGTAGTGAAGAGCAGTTGAATGATTTTGAACATGTTGAAGGTGTTTGGCATTTGAGATGAGTGGTAAGGGGTTAGGTTAGAATAGGGTGGGGTCAGGAAAGAACATTTTTTTTCTGACCAATCCAGGAGGTGTAATGAAACAGCCCTGGTGTTGAAAGCCAGGGCAATGTGTATATGTAGTATTGCTATTACCTTGTAGCTTTGCACTACAGACTTAGGATCTGATAACAGATGGTCCAGATGGTTAAGCTTCACACCACCAGTATATACAATGTACGTTACAGACACAATACACAGACAAGTCAAGCATGCAATGGAGTCTTTGAGCTTCAGGTTTTAGCATTCAGATGGTGTTCTTGGCCTCACAAGCCCGTCACATGTTTTCCAAGGCTCTAGCTCTCCCTGTGAAATGACCTTGGTGTCTGGTCAAAAGGTTGCGTTGACTGAGTTGCTGCTATGTGCACCTCTGTGCTATCAAATTCTGTTGAAGTAGATTGGCTAGCGCAGTCGCAAATACAATGTTAGACAAACAAAAAAGTATATCTGGGTCATCATATTCATCTCTGTTTTTAGGAACAACTCAGCAGTGACATGCTTATTTTTAGGTGCCCTAGGCTTGTCAAAAGTAGTTCATTTTGAGATTTAAAGCCTTGTGTTGCAGGTTGGCAATGGGGACTGAAAGATGATATGCCTGCACTGCATCAAAGCTTCAACTGTAAAAAGAGCTATGCATTTATACATGCAGACTGTGCAGTTTCTGGACAGCTTCTGGTCCAAACAATTTTCAACCAAGTCCTCACATGGGACGCAATTAAGTGCACAGCTTGCCATGAGCTGACCCTCAGCAGGGTTGTCAGTCTTCATTGATTACATCTCTGGTCCTTCTCATCCATACTGAAGTACTAGAGTTGGCCCCAGTCCCCTCTCCACCTTTCAGTTTTGGATGTTTGACAATAACACTGGGACGTAAAGTTGGGGATAGCTTCTGAAGACATTTTTCGGGCTTAGTTGGACTATGATGTGCCATGACTGTCAGAAATGACCATGTTGAACTTATCAAAGTTTGAAGATTGCTGAATACTAATTGGAGAATTTGAGAAAGTGCTAACTTTTCTAGTTTCCTTTACTGAGTTTATATTATCGCTTTCTGGTAATGCAAATCTCTCTGTTATCCAGCCTCAAGATTACATCCAATGTATTGGAAACAAATTCTTGATATTCCTGAACCTTTTTGAGAAATATTGACTTTGGCAAAATATTGACATATGGTATAATTATCTTAGTCTACCGGAATACCAAATTTATTGATGAGAAGGTTTTGAAAAGCCTCAAAAGGTGTTTTTTTGTATAGTATGTAGCTGAAAGATCAAGTTCAAGCAAGGAATTCAGAGAATCTCTCTTTTTATGTACTGCACAACTGGGAGCCATAATCGAATGGCCTTCACAGCTGGATTCCAAGTCCTGTTATTCCAGTTGAAGTGATAATAATCACATACATGTATGGCATTCTACCATATGGGTGCCTCTACCGTACTCGTTGTTGCTATCTGACAAGCTTATCATGCCCTGATAGATATGCATGGATGTATGATGATAGAACGTACACCAACACAGGTGCAGTCAGACTGATGTCACAAATGCAATACCACAACATTCCTTTATTATGACTCGCGCTTTAATGCTATGATATTAGTTATACAGGGTTGTCATTGACAAAGGTAGCATTGCCATTCAATATAGGGTGTGGTCAGCAAGTGATTCCTTTAATACCATAGTTCAGCCCCATTACCTATGATGGTAGGAATCTGTCATTAGAGTAGGCGGTGTACTGTCAGTAATCAAGCTGGGTACAAGCTAACACCTGGCCTATTGGAGGTTAAAAAGTCAGACCACACAGTTGACCTTCCTACACTTCTAGGTTGCCCCCCTCCCCCATTTTGAAATCTTTGTCTCTACGGTTACATGTCTATGTTCCGAAATCTCTATGTTCCGAAATCTCTATGTTCCGAAATCTCTATGTTCCGAAATCTCTATGTTCCGAAATCTCTATGTTCCGAAATATATAATCATGTACATATAACGTGAATGGTATTTAAGTCTATAGTAACTCGTACTAAGCTCATGCCCACAAACTAAGGTTCCGATACCCTTCCTGAACGCCGACCCGATTCCGACGGTCGCGTGCACGTGCGTGGTCCCCCGTGCTGAAAACATTCAAATTCTGGTTTTATCATGTACCTTCTTCTAATACTCCCCTCTTGTGCCAATGGAGAGGTTTTGAACTGTTTATCTGAAACAGAATCTGAACTCGATCGCAAATTTCAGCGGAAAATTGTCTTCATTTCTAAACACGCACAATTTTCTAACCGCAATTTATCTGGTCTCGTGTATAATGCGAATAATCGCAGGTATATTTCAAAATAATGTTTACTTTGTATGCATATGTATATTTCAAAATAATGTTTACTTTGTATGCATACATCATTATATGTATTTATTGGTTTATGTAACTTGTTATCAATATATATTTTTGATGAATATGAGAGTATATTTTTATTCTTCGTCAAAAATTTTCGATACGATGCTATCAAGGTGGTGCGAGGTCATTACAGGTCACTAAATGGCGCTTCCCAAGTTTGACGAAAATTCGTCTGACACTACGATGGAGTTGGAGTTCGTCCACCCAAATTGTATAAAATGAGAATAAAAGGCAAAGATATTTGATCTAAGAATATGAAACGCTGCCAAGGTCCGTGTTAGATACATGTAGGCTGTTCCTCCCCAACGATCGCTCACTTCGACTGCCGCCTGCATACATGTAGTATATCGGAATATAATATATCACAGGCTGCAGGAACCATTTATATAGAGATTTCGGAACATAGAGATTTCGGAACATAGAGATTTCGGAACATGGAGATTTCGGAACATAGAGCGGTCACCGTCTCTACATTCTACCACTATGATTGATGTTGCAGATTTAGAAATTAGTAAACATGTCCATATACCATTTTCATACAAAAGGTGATTGATTCATAATTTCATCTTTATATCTTGAATGTGGGATATTTGTCACTGTCCAATTTCTTTATTGCAGTATTCAAGAATTAAGTCAAAATTATATTTAGTTTTATATAATAATGCATGGGTTTTCTGCCATCTACACAGGATGATGATAAAATTGTTTTCATTTCTTATTTTGAAGAGAAATAAATGACAGGCAATCAGGTGGCAAGACCTCCTGGCATGTGAATTTTGTGAAGGGAACAAAATTACATTTGAAGTTGACATAGAGACCCAAGGTTTTGTCTTAATCCCTGTTGAATGCTTGAGCAGCTGTCTGCAGTGGTTTTTGATTTCTACAGATCACTTTCAAGCTGTAGATCAAAGAGTTCTGCAGTTATTCAGGTGCCTATCAGTAGGAAAAGGCCAGCTAAGATGCATTTCCAGCTGTTTTTGTCGGCTTTGGGCCAATTGTTCATTACATGTAGGTTTGTCCGAGTGTCCATATACTGGCCATAGGGACTGTAAAAGTTTTTTCCTTTCTTTTCTCTGTCTTTCCCCACTTTTCCATGAGAGGTTTTTGTATCAAAGATATTTAATTCTGACATTTTCATGGACGTCATTCATCCTTTGTCAAGATGAGAGGGCAGTGACATCTGTTGAGACATTTTGACCCTAGGGCTAACCCAAGGAAAGGTGAATATCCTGGCCATTCACTGTAAAATAAAATGCGGGGCAAAAAGGTCAGTTTGTGGAGGGTCAGTCTGAATGCATTGCATCAATACAAAAACAAAATGTATGTCTAGTCTAACAGGTAGAAGTAGGTATACCAGGGTTCTCCCCAGAGAGTGGAATAAGGGAGGCCCTCCACTATACTCTCAGCCAGCTCCACTATACTATTTTTCAAATTTAGTGTGTTTCTTCCCTATTTTCTTTGTTAGTTTTGCTAAGATTAATGACAATTCACAGATTTTTGTACCAAGTGGCATCACTTTTCCAGTCAGCATTGTCTGCAAAAACTTGTGAATGAGCGATGATCAAAACAATAGTAGTTTTGCCACTTCACAACAAATGAATAACAACAGTATATTATACTTGTAGTATTTGACACCCTCTGTCATTGCAAAATGAACCCATTTTCATGAAAGTGCAGCGCGTTGGTGCGGGTTATTTTTGCCAGCCCCTCCACTATACTAAAAAATTCTGGGGAGAACGGGGCCTGTATACAAAATAGCTCACTCCATTTTACTATTGGCAGCTATGGATAAATATGAGTTTGAGTACATTTATGTGGATAGCTCCTCCCAACCAACAGGCTTTTCATATGCCCAGAAATTACAATTATAGAAAGTAGAGACCTACATGATATACATGTTCATTTAGTCTTGGGACAACTCAACAAGATAGTATGGAGTAATTTGTCTACCCTTTAGTCAAGTTAGTGTGCCTTGTACTGTTATTCAAGATACTCCATTCTTTGAAACCATTAGATAATGGAAAATTATATTATACTGAAGCAACACAAAGCTAATTTATGACATTTGGTGTAATGTTCCTGATTATGTTAAGAAAATTAGGAAATGGCACTTGAACCAGCTATTACGGTATGTCTAAGTATGTTGAAATATTTTGATTGTTTCAGGCACTGGGGTAAGAAATGTGCCCCTCGCAGATGTGACTTCAGCCATGCGGATGACACGGATTTTTGCGAAGACGTGTATTATTTACCCGAGCACATACCTGTGAAATGACATAGCTTTGAGAGGTTGTCGATCTTAGCACCGTAATGCCCGTTGGACAAACTAGCAGCTATGTCACAAATGTCACCAAAGTGTAAGAGAATGTGGGCAATGTTGAGGAGCGACTCTTGGCGGAAAGGAATGGCACTAATGGGTGGCCTTTACTGACGCTACACTAACTTACCAGGCACGTTTCCAAAACCATCAGCTAACATCTACAAATATAGTCTTTATTCATTCCCTATGCATGTATATAATGTTGGGAAAGATGTTGCAAATGGCTTTAACTCAGATTGCACACAATACACTATCTAAGCATGTTTATAGGGAGTAAGGTATTAAAGAGGACAAACAACAGGCCCCCCCCTTTGATGTGGGACTCATTTTATATGAAAAGTTGCAGGGTGGCTTGACCAAATCTCTCACTTTGACTGAAACTTTAAAAGTTTAAGCTAGGATTTAAGACATGGACATTTCTTACTACCATGACTACCACGCAGTGCTGGAGTACCTTCCTTTGTAAATTGTACTGAACACAAGGTTATGCCATGGTGGAGGCGGCGGGTACAGATTTAGGCTAGAGTTTTTGCTTCTCACCATAACGACTGAATTGCCAGATAACTTCGCTGTTTTTTGGTAGAATTGGCCCTGACATTGACAAAAAAGGGCTGCACCTGTGTTTATATGGGGGAGGGGGGTATCTTAGCTAAACATCTTTTCAGATGAAATGGTGCGTCTCCAACCAAGGCCAAATGGACATGTTTTTGACCTTGCGCTCTTGAGACACATGCATTGCACAGTGGATGTCTCTCATGCATGTATCAAACAAGGTTCATTCGGAAATGAAGCATGCTTTTGGAAATTGTTTGTCTCAATTTGTTTTGCCAATTCATTCATTGTTTGTTTAAAAGTATGTTTATAAGTATGGCCTTTCTTCTTCCACACTGCATATAATATAAGGTATAATCATAACACAAGCCCATTACAACAGTACAGGGCTAGCTGAGACTGAGAGTGCATTAGCTTTTGTTTTACACAAGTTGATGGTGTGATAGCACTAAGTGTGACCAGAGGGAATATCTTTTTCTTGTTATTTGTGTTACAAACCAGACCTTGGATAGCTTGTTTCACACACCATATTAGACAGAACAGTTATAGGTTGCAGGTGTGTACAGTATGTATGTTCTGAGTCTTAAAAAATATGCCAGTGTGTCTGCAGCTAGATTTACCTACATTAAACTATTTACTAGTATAGGAAAGGTTTTGGATTTGATCAAACTGCAGAAATGATAAACATACTCTTTGTACAATTTTTATTCTACATGTAAATGCTACCCTACCATCAAACCAATTTAGAAATTGCAGATGTGTATATGGTGGGGTGGGGGGCAGAGAGGAAGGTATCATCCTCCTGAGATATGTGTTGGTCCTGTAAGATGAGAAAAACAGGTGTGTATATAGTAATCAGGGAGATCACCCAGAAGAGGAAGGGAGGGGTTTCCCTCACTATTGTTACTTCAGGCTTACAATCTCATCCAGCCAGTCAGTAAATGTTTACACAGGTTCTTAACGCTGTGCACACACAGACTGTTGACCCAGACAGGTAGCCTGAGTGAGAGTATCTCTAACCTCAAGTTATTTTACATACAGGTAGTTTTACTTTTCCTAGGATCGCTGTTTTGACAATTAGCCTTTGTGTTGTAAGGTTTCTCTGACTGTTTTGAGTTTGCTAAGATAAGTTGGAGCCTGATGAAGTGAATGTTGATTGACACAGTACAGGACTACTACATGTAGAAAGCTGGCACCATCTTGAAAACCTATAGCTAGCACTCTAGGGTGGTGATAGCAAAGTCCATAGGGGGACATGATAAGAGTTATGTTTATTTGCCTTAATTGGAAATCCCTATTTCTTGTCAGCAAGGAGTACCTCCTTGTTGTCAGCAAATAAAAAATGCCCTACATTCTACTATGTGACTATCAGCATTTTCAATTTACGGGTTCTATGCTATAGTATTTTATTGTTATATCCTTGACTTTCGGAGATATCCTCCATAATGCCCCATCACTATATACGAGTGTAGCTAGGTGGTCACCAGATACTGGTTCTTCAACTTGGGGGATGTTTATTTGTTTCTCTTACTACAAATCCTTACTGAAAGGCAGCAGTGGACTAGAAGTAACCATGTCCTTCCATAAACAGGTTGGCTTTTGTCGTTGTGTTTTGGTTTAGTCTTATTTTTACCTGTTCAAAGGATGTTATGCCTGCCTTAAACTGTTTGTGGTGGGCGCTGCCTTGTATAGGGTGCTGAGCTTGGTATTTACATGGAGAAGTTGTAAATCTCAGTGTTTGTTTTGTCTTTAGTTCCACCGTCAATGTCAAAGCAATCCCAGCACCTCTTCAATCTCATGGACCCTCCATTAATCTGGGAGACCTTACCTTGTAAGAAGTGTCTACAAGGAGCTCTGTGCAATCAATTACCCTGCAGTGTGTCCTTGGCATGTGTGTGTTGTCAATTTACTCTGTCAACATTCCTATTCCCCCAGGACTACTTGTTAAAAAGTGAAAAGTACAACATGTGTGCTGTCAGCCTTTCTGTCAATCTGGTCTCACCCTTGAGGATGACATATTCAAAAGTGAGGGGTTCTAGGTCAGTCTGGTTATCCAAACACGGGATTAAATGTGTTAAAGGGAGTCTGTGTTGTCATTATGCAGTTGGTTAAACATTTAGAATGACCTGAGGGGAGTTTTAACCTTCCCACTGTTTACTTTACTGTTGATACAGTACAGTGTATCCAAAGACTTTAAACCACCAATTGTTAAATGATCTTATTGTAAACCCTACTTGTCATGAGCTAGTGTGTCAATGTTGTAAAACCCACAATTTTCACATGAATTAAATTTTTTTTCCTGCCGTTGCAGATTGGCCTGCGACAGATGGACGTTTCGCTGTTGTGTAAACTGTGGTCGCTGTACGAAGGCATCCAGGAGGTGAAACAGTCCATCGGAGAACCCACCTCGGAGAGCGGCTCCTTCAGCATGGACTCAAGACTGTACGACCACACCATCCACGAGGACAGCAGAGAGGAGGATGACGAAGATGAAGAAGAGGAAGATGAAACAGAAGTCTTTGAATCGGACATTGACCATATCAAGGACAACATCAAGAACGACATGAAAGACGAGGACGATTTCTTGGGAGACTTTATGTCATCGCGAAGTGTAGTTTCTCCTGGGCTGGGTATCAGATGGAGTGACATCTACAGCCAGTTGAACGGATCCAATCATGTGTAGTGGACAGCTGGGCTATACTTGTTCATCTTTACTAGCACCAGACATGTATAAAAGATGATTGTGACTGTGTTGAATAAGAGAACGCATCTCAGTGTCTTCCACGTAGAGTACCGGTATTTTGTCTAATGGTCATGACTGTAAATATGGAGAAGCACAGTTGCAACTGGAAACCCTCGTAAGCCAGGGCAGGGCAGGCCCCAAGCGTTAAACTGTGTGTCTAGTTAAGGATTTGTATCAAAAGTTCTGTTATGATAAGCCAGTACATTGTATGTTAAGTCTGTTTTATAGAAATATCTGCTTTAAAGCATATTTATGTAGAGGGTTATGTACATTGTAGTTGCCTGATGGAGCTCATGAGTAGAAGGTAGTTGTCAACATTTACAAGGTTGCAGAGTTAGCTAGAATCTTTTTATCTGCCATCTTTTATACATACTGCTATAAATACAACTATATATACTATGTCTTCCAGACAGAACATTTTAAGATTTGTGTTAAGATAAGATTATGCCTCCTTGATGGTCTTTAAAGGCGCTTAAGGATGGGAAAAAGGCTTCTGGTAGTCTTGTATAAATGTTATAGATTTTGTATCATGCAGACCACTCTGTTGTATTAACAAGAATAATAACAATGTTGCAGGTGTACAAGTACTAGGTGCTTTGTACATGTATTGTTGCCTGTGTGCAGAAATATTCTAAAAATGGTGCGTATTTTGTACTTTTTTCTATCAGGTCCTATACTGAAGACAGTGTAGTGGTAGAGGATAGGTTGTAAGGTATAAATGATGCGACATATCTAACAGTTGCCACACAGTTTGTATCCTCCGAGTGGCCATAATGTGATCACTGATGGGTGCCAAGGATGGGTGTTTCTGTCCATGCCAAAACATTGATGTAATGCATGAAATCACTTTTCATGTGTAAGTTCCAGAGCCTGTTGGGATCATATGTAGCATAAGTATGGGAACAGTGGACAGCAATTTTCATTCAGACCTCTGATCTTATTTTGATGTTAACTCTGAGAATACTTTGATATCCAGAGCAAACTGCCATATAATAACAACTTTTTTGTTGTATTTGTTGTATGGAAGTTATCTCGTCAAAATATAGCAAAATGCTGTGTTAAATTGGCTGACTGCTCAAAAACTGCCATAATTCGAAAGGGTTAAAAAATGCAACTTATTTATCCCATACACTCATATATAGTACTCTAGGATTGTACAGTTGCATTAGAAAGGGCTTTTTGGTGCAACCTTGTTTAAAAAGGTTTGGACATTGTTGTAGTCCATGTTGCTGTATGTTGTTCACTTGTTTACTGAATGCTGCATTTTTACATGTATGTGAAAATGTCTTGTTAATAACGCAGATGGTATAAAAGTTTCATGTGGTATTAGGCAGTAAAGTTGGGTACAATCATCAAAAAGGTGCAATTTAGCATTAAACCTTAACCTTGTATTGTAAAGATATAAATACTTTAAATATATACCTGCTATCACTGCATGATTGTATTAAACGTTACATCTTTGTCTATGTAAGAAATGGCCACATTGTAAAGAACAACAGTTTCCTTGTTAAGTACAAGCAACCTTTTTTTTATTTACTGTGACATGTTTATTGGCTCCTATTTATTTGGATGTGCTTTCTGTACCGTTACATTGTTTTAGAATAAACACTTCTAAAGCATGTTTGGAGTTCCTGTATGTTGGTACATGTTCTATGTAGGTCAAGCTGGTAAAAGGGAGTTAAGTTTTTAGTCACATTTTTTACATTTCATAAATTTTTAAGAGCTTAATAGGTTGAATACATGAATTGGGGGGTACTCCTATACATGAGAGTAGTTGATGTATTTAAAACCTGAATTCAGCAAGGGGATTCACCATGAATCCTGGAAAGAAAAAGCAATGACAACGACATAAGGGCCCGCAAACATTCTGTACTGTGCATTAAAGATGGCGAATTAGGGTCCTTTTGTATGTGTCCAATAAAATGCAGCCTTTGATGGTCATCATACGAGTCATCACAAAAATCCTACGGTAAAAAAATCTACAATGAATATGTGATGGTGCCTCCAACCATGAATTCAAAGTCGCTGTTTTGGGATGGCTTTGCAAAGCTGAAAATAAAAAGCTATGAATATCTCCTGACACTCTGCCAATGTTTTCTCTATATTGCTTGCCTGAATCCCACAGACAGCAGCATCTTTTCATACAGATGTAATGAGCACAGACACTTGCATAGCACTGAGCTATTCCTAGCTTGTTTGTCCCACTTTCTGTGGCATAGAAACGTGCTCTTACATCAGTATAGGTCAATGGTAGGTTTCATATTTCCAAGTATAATTATAGCTTTCCTGCTTACTTGGGTTATGAGATCCAAAACAACGTTTATATGAAATTGTTCAAAGGTGGCTAAATTGACTGAATCCTGGTTTTAGGGGTCCAGGCTATTTTTTAAAAATATACTCTGTTGGAAACATACCTTCAATTCCCGGGCTCCTCGTATAGCCTGTATAGGTGTCAGGCATACTGGATTACCCCATTGCTTGAAAATTTAGGATTGTTGTAAAACTGGTTAAATCGAGAAAGAGTATCCTCCTGGTAAGAATGCATCTCTTGAATTTTGTTTGCCATCTGTCAGGCAGAATGAAATGAAGAAGTATATCAAAAAAGAGATTTTATTTTTGACCAACCAGGAAAACTACAGTACTGCACACAGCATACAATGTACATTTGACACAAAGGCATGAATGGTAAGGCATTGATGTTGAACTGCAAATGTTAAAGCTGTGGGTAGCATCAAGAGTGTAAGCTGGTCTTTCACTGCAATTTTATCTTTAATTGACTTAAAAGATGCAACACAAGGACCATAACTGAACCTATCTGGAGATATTTTATTCTAGTAATGAACAATTTATAGGCTTTCTACTGTCCAGGTGTGGTGTGTAAACAAAAACATAATGTGAATAGCACACATACACCTTCAAGTTGTACTATTACACTTACATGCATTGTGATGCAGCAGCACCACCTAGCACCAAAACATGGTACTACAAGTAAGGGTTTGAAATTGAGTGATTGTCATTGTCAGATAACAATCAACATTGACTGGCCTTATAGACTACAACAAGGTGGTATTGTTACACAATAACTGCTTCTGTACTGCTCCTATCTTTTCTACATCTTTTTCAATGCTATCAATGCTTCTGCACAAGCCTTTATCAATATGCAGAGTTGAATGCTATTCTCTATTGAGGAGGTCTTTCCTAACTCTTCAGTTGCCCATGACAGTTTCTTCTGAACGGCCTCTACCGACATGCCTGCCACTTCTGTCAGCTCTCCCCATTCGCCAGCAGCCTCTGTCGGTGAGTATGCATGGCTCTGACTGGCCGAGCTGACCTGTTGCGGCGCGCTGGACACAACGGCTATTGGATTTGCCGAAACGAGTCTGTTCCTTGGCACGGTATCTTCCTGCTGGGTGACGTTTCTTGGCGGTGAGGCCACATGGTTGATGACATGTTCTTGTGAAGAGGAAGCCAGGTCCTTGGCTGCTGTGGCATACTGGGCCTCTCGATGCAGTCCTCTAGCTGCCTCCTCATTCACCGCTGGATCAAGAAAAATTCCAAGAAGTTTGCTTAAAATCATGATAAAAACTTCTTGAGAAGTCTGAAGCCCTTTCCTTTGTCTCTTTTTTCCACTCTACAAATGCTGGCATTGCCAGAAAAGTAATGTATGCATAACATACATTCAATACTGTAGGTTCAGGGCAAAGTTTTTGGAAATCTGAATATTTTAGTTTGAGACTCAAAATTTGCATATGACCTTTTGCCTTTCTCTGGCAATTTGTCAAGTCAAGAGACTTGACAAAATGCCAGAGAATTGCAAAATTATAAGTCTAAGACAAGCTAAACTCCAATACAATGTCAATTTAACACTAGCACAGACTATGTGACTACAAAAATAAACAAACACAGACAGTACAGCACAAAGGCCATTATCTCCTCACCTGGATTATCCTTGTCATGATCAGATTCAAGTTCATTACAGGCAACACAGTAGTCAGCTCCCTGCTTGTCCCTCAGCAGAATACACTACAGGGAACAGATATGGTAAATATACAGATGAGTTATGTACATTGGTATCTGTGATTGTAATTATGAAACAAAACTCAACTATTCAGGAAGAAATTTGATTAATCACTGACATTATGCCCAGGTAGTATATTAGAGGTTTTTTTTGTAAAAAAAGAATTGTATGGAAGTGCAAGGGAGTGGGGGGATGGTGTAAATTTGGCCCCTTCCCCAGTATTGTAATTTGTATGGCTTCTTACAATAAGAGCGGTCATAATTGAGGACACATATGGCCACATGTGACCTACTAGCTTTTCAGAGAATCTGCTCTGGGTAAGGTGGTAGTGTAGTTAGAGCATGAGTGTGCAGCACCCCCTTTCATTTCCTCTTGAGAAAATCCCCTGATGTATTGAACCATTATGTAGCATTAGGACATCAGAATACTCACCCCACACTCCTCACAGTTTGTACCCAGCATCTTCCACCCCTTCAGGAGATAGTCTCCCATCCGCTTACTGATCTGGTCGTTACGTTCACGACGTGCCTCGATCACCTTCAAGTCAGCCTCTGATGGCGGCTGCCAATCATAATCATCTGGGTCTGGTAGTTAAAAATAAAAAGGAAACATCATGTCAGAAGTGATCATTTGGTTCTGTGTACGGGGAAGCCAGTCTCATAATGTCAAACCTGTACGAAAATAATCCAACACACTTTTATATTGAGAATAGTAGGGATGACCTGATGCGCACAGGCTCATACCCCCGCTCCCATCAAACATGTATAGGTGAGGGGCATGTATGCTATCTCAAAGCAGAGATTGGGGAGGATAAATATTTTGAAAGGAATACACAACAGTTTGGTCCCACCCAACACCTGCTTGAAGCAATGGAATTCTATACTAAAAGTAACAGGCCAGAGTAAACTGTATGATTATGAATAACAGTGTTTTTGTTTGTGTCAGTCTGACCTCTAAGCATGAGTCAGAATTTAGAAATTTATCACCTAGAGCGGTGCTACAATCATTGTCCAAAGAGAGGTGTTAGCACATTAGTACTTGGTGTCTACACAGAAAGATAGAATGATAGTGACAGTGGTGATGGTTTCACAACATACATTAATGATGAGCGAGGCTATTGGCACACCCAGCAGAATGTGTCGTCCACCTGTAACTACCTATTCTTTGTAAAAAAAAAAAAAACAAGCGATCTTTTTACCACACAGATAGACCAACTGTTAGTTGTCTACCTCTGACTAAAAAGACACTACTTTGCCACAAGTATAGAATATGTGATTTGTTCATTTAAAATTTTTGTATCAATTGACCAAAAGAAAAGAAACTTGAGTGCCATTAACTGCATACACAATTAACAATATCACAAGTGTCTACTCTAGTCTAAAGCTAGTAAAAGCTAGTGCCACGCAAGATCTGCTTGGAGATTAAATAACACGCATAGATATACCTAAGTCTAAAGGAAATAACTGACAGCCGTACGGACGCATGCTACTAGTACACGAATATTACGTTCAGCACTGGAACGTTCCAGTGCTTTATAAACGTCAGCACTGGAAGCCCAGAGCTGAAGTTTTTACAGCACTGGTCTTCCAGTGCTGAAAAGTTCCCGAGCACTGGTAAATCCAGTGCTGAACCCGTTACTTTTGTATATCAGCACTCGGTTCCAGTGCTGACGGCGGTTTCAGCACTGGGTAACCAGTGCTGAATGACCTCTGCCGCGAGTTCAGCACTGGTACCCGAGTGCTGACGGCAGTTCAGCACTGGAAAACCAGTGCTCAGAGAAGTTCAGCACTGGAAATCCAGTGCTCGCATTGGGTTCAGCACTGGAATTCCAGTGCTGAGGGAGCTTCAGCACTCGAACAAGGCCGTTCAGCAATGGAAAACCAGTGCTGACGTTTCTTCAGCACTGGAAAACCAGTGCTGAGGCCGATTCGACCCATTGATTTAGCACTGGAACACCAGTGCGGAACCCGTTCCTTTTGTATACTTGCGTCGGAAAGTCATGTTACAAGCTCTGATTGGCTGGCTGGCATCTCGGTGTGTCAATAGCCTGTTTGGCTATTGGCACACTGAGTGTGTCAATAGCCACAGCGTACATGAAATTCTATTTGTCGGACACATGGTCTGGCCTCTGGGAGAGAACTTCAAATTTCTTCATATCATCAGTTCAGAATCACACACAACCTTGCCAAACACTTATAAGGTTGATGCTGAAGCTCTTATGTTATAACTTCAAAACAGTACTTACCGATATCATGGGAGTTCATGGTGGAAATGATTTTGAGGAACTAAAAAACGCAGCTGAAAAATTGTGAGCGAAATTCCGCACCGCTTTTGTAACCTTTGACCTGGTAGAATACATTATATTAAAGGGTTGACTGAATGATAGAACGTAAGCATGTATTGCTCAGATAGCCAGTAAAAATGAAAATATATCATTAGACATAATATATGTATCAATATTGATGCAAATACGTCCATTTACAATAAATGATATTTTCTTAGCACTTTTATAGTAAATGTAATGCTCCCTTTATTTTACTGTAATCACCCAGATGGTATCAAAATGTAGAATTTCCCTTTTATTCATTTCTTTCTAGAACTCTCTGAACAAATTTATTTGTACATAAATAAGACATCAATATTTTTTACAAATTAGTTTTATTTTAAATCGTGCTTTTGAATTATTGTATTTTGTTTAATTAATTTGAAGCCTATAGAGTCGCGTTTGTATGCAGTGTGGTGCATCCCGCCGAATTTGACTGTCTGGCGAAATAAAATGTTTACCCCAAGAAGTCAGGCGACTCGGCCCAAATTCTCACCCTTCACGGCCGGGAGGGTGACCAGAAACACCCCTTCGGGCAGACGGAGTGTTGGGATCTTTACTCCGGGCAAGAGGTCACCTTTTGTGGGAAGGTAAGTTGTTGTAGTGGGAGATAATTTGCCACAGATGAAGCACATGTACTCTTCGCCCTCCCTCCCCAAGTTTCCACAAGATATGACTTTTGCCTCAAGGTTTTATCAAATAGTAGACTGAAAGCTACTAGCATCGGTAAACGTCTTTTTGCTTCAGAATATTTCCTGTTTTGTTTTATGTTTCACCCTTGACAAGAGTTTGTCAGATCGGGTGACGTTTTATGGTTTGATAGATCATAACAGTTTCCACATTTTGTGGTTGTCACTTTCTTGCTTGTTATCATAACTACTACTAGTGATAGTACATGTAACAAGTACTTATAATGTAAGGTGAACTAAGACAGTTATTTGTGTTCTTTGCAAGTTGTGTTCAAGTGTAATGACCCTCAGTGCTGGAAGGGTAGATATGTCGCAAATGTCTGACAATGAACATTCATCAACCATACATCATTTTTTGTTGTCATTTATCCAGAAGCCCAGCCCAGAACCGGAGCCTGAATACCTCGTCCATTCTAGAGGAGACCACCGGCCACGTGGTGCAGAGTTATGGGTCATCTCTACCTGTCCTCGTCACGGAGGCGCTCACACTGGCAGACAGTCAGTTTAGACTTACCTACTCATTCAATCAACTTCAATCAATCAATCAATAATTCAATCAATCAATCCATTGAGCAATAAATCGAGCAATCATAGAGGCATTCTCACTGACAGACAGTGATGTAATTATGAACCCATTGGTATTGTTAAAGAGTCAATCACAGACTCACAGGGACCTCACACTGGCCGTCAGTCATTTTATATTCATTTAGTCATACATTGATATAAATGAATCCATCAACCAGCAAGTCTTTCATAAACTAATCACTGGCTGACAGTCAGTTTATAGTTATATCACATGTATTTAGTCAAATTTTTTTATGTCAATCAATCAATCAATCATTCATCAATCAATTAGTCTACCATAAAGCTTCTCACACTTGCTAGTCATTTTGTTGTTTATTTTGCCTTGTTGATATACATCATGTAACCAGGAAATGTTAACATTTCTGTTGTAATAGGAAAAATTGTAGAGAATAAGAGACACACACAATTCTTTATGAATGATTTGTAGAATGAATATAATGATGCATACAACATGTAACCTGTTTGACATGTATTCATTAACAATCAAACAGTTTCAATTCTGCTCACAGATCATACAGACTTGTTCTTAAAGAAGTGAATGGTGTTTACTGTTTCTTTAGTTATTTGTTTACTGTTCTATTGTTATAGATACCTGGATTTTTAGTTGTTATTTCTATCCTAACAGGAGATACAGACCTGAGTGTTCACCTGAGTGAGAATGGCTGGGCTTGGCTTGTCTGTGACAGGAAACTCTTCATATGGCGTTTCAAACAAGGGATCACAAAGGTTATACTTATTAAGGCATTTAACATTATAATAATCATAAAAATCAATTAAAATCATAGCATTATAATAAAAATGTTTGATTTTTGAATGACATTTGAATTTACAGTTACAAAATTATGGATTTTTTTGCTAATGTAGGATAGCCATTTTACACATGTATCAGTCATGAAAGGATCATTAGTGAATTGTCCCTAATGATTTGTGATGTTGTATTTCAGTCTGCACTGTGTAAGGAACTGTCCCTCCCACCAAGTGACCTTGTCCACAGTGCAGACCTGGTCAGTGTCCAGCCTAGTGGTGACGGCCATGTCGTGTCCGTCATGGCCGCCTCAGCCGAGGGGATCGTCCGTTACTGGCCCAGTCTGGCCCACGAGGGCTCGTGTGTGGAGATCAGTGCTGAAGTGAACGGGGAGGAGTGCCTCTGTCTGACAGCCTGTCAGGTGAGACCGTTCTTTGAACTTGAAGAATATCTGTCTTCAGACCATAAAAGTCATATCTGTACAAGTCACAACCACTACATAATGACTACCCGGCAAAGGTGACCACCTTTTCTGGTCCCATAGTTGATTTTGCCTATTAACAAGTGTTTCCTCTATATTTTTTTGCCTAGCCCCAGGGATATGTCCTTGCCACAGTGTCTGGGCAGCTCCTGTTGCTAACACCAGCATCAGTGGCTGGACAGGTGAGAATCACATTACACAGAGACAGCATGCTCTACTTCTAATTTTAGTTTAGAAAACATTATTCAAAGTGAATCTGGATGTCACTAATCTGCAGTATATATGATAACATACATGTATGAGTAGACTGCTTATGCGTCTTGTATTTCCCTAACATGCATTCTGCTTAGGATTTTATACTTTGACTAGAAGTTACATAATTGTAAAGCTACATATAGTCTGTTAGATCTTTTCTGTTGACAAAAAATGCTGAGAAATGTTATGATTAATCTTTGTCTTCCTTCCTACAGACAACAGTTAACAGCAGGATCCTGCAGGTTCCACGGGGTGTGTTTGCTGGAATTGGGAGAAGGGTTTCCTCACTGTTCGCCTTTGGAGCTCAGCCTACAGAAGCCACTGGAGGCAGTACAGTAAGTACGGTATAGTTCACCACCTGTACTGCAGAACCACCATATTATGCTAGGTGCCATGCATGCACTGCAAAGATATGTTCTGTTGAGAGTTCTCAAAATCTCATCCACCATTTTTGGATGGAAATAAGAACTAACATCTGACATGAAAATTCTAATAAGTGTATTTAATCTCTAATCATTGATTATTAATCTTAAAAATAATAAGTGGTGCTCTCAACAGCACGAAAGCGTGCCCAACTGTCAAGTATTGGGACTTCCAGTCAGGCGATAAAACTTGATGACGTCATCCATGTGGTAAAAAAAAAATCACATTTAAAATACTTTTATGATCAGCAATCAGTAAAGTAATGGAAGGTGAAAATACTAATTTAGACAGTTAGGAGACTTTAATGAGACTAGTACATGTACATGTATTGGGGAAATGGATGTGTGACTATCAATGTTTAGTTACTTATTATTTCAAAACATTACTTTGTTTTTAGATTTCAAGAGTTCTATGTGGCCAACAGTCCAGTGAAGATACGAGGTAACTTATAATTAGTAACATGACTAGTTATTGATTTGGTAATAGGGATAGTTTGAAATATGAAATTTTTCTTAGTGTGAGCTGATATACTGCATTTGTAAAGAAAACTAGTTGTACACTACTATTGACAACAACAGGCTCTTACATATACATGTAAAACCTTCTGTTATTCATATTGCAAACATTTTGTAGCATGGTTGGCGATTAATAAGTGTTTCTTTGTTGTATCATTTCTCTATACTTTTTAGGTCACTGTACATCCTGACAGAAAACTCACTACAGAAGTGGGAAATATCGTACACAGGACCAGACAAGGTAATATGTATTCCAAATACTTAAGTCACAGATCCCCTCTGAAAGTAATGATATAAGTATTCGTAATGCACTTACTATCTTGATCTGCTGGTGCCATGTATGCACTGCAAAGAAAATGTGTTAAGTTCAATTGGCAAACCTGGTAGACAATCATTAAAGGCTCTCACAGTTCTTGATCCTGATTTGAATTTCAGATCTTGTTTGAATGTGATCTTGGGGAGATGTTGAGGAGCAATGCTATTCAAGCCATCTGGGTAAGTGTGCACATTTTAAGTTTTCAAAGTCAACTCTATACAAAGGTGAAAATACATACAATAATCTTACACTTTGTCCTCTTATGATATTGCCACCAACCATAGTACTGCCCAAAACCTTGAAATATAAAGAGATCTACTAATGCAGTATTATTAGTTTCCAATGTATGCACAATTCAAATACCCAGGTTGTCCTCACATTTTAAAACTAGCCTTTAAAAAAGTCCTTGTCAATGCTGTACATGCATATATTCTGACTGGACAGACATTGTCAAATTTTAGTATTGTGTCCAGTTTCCAGTATAGTAACCACTAGTCAGTTTGCCTGAATTTATGCACATGTGCAATCACATACTTCCAGGGCTCATCACCAGATGTTGCTGAGGTGGCCAACCGTGTTCAGCTGTGGTTTCTGGACATGCAGCAGACAAGGTAGGTGTTATTTTCTTTGAGAAGCTAATGAGATCTTAGATTTTCCTGCCTGTATAAAATCATAATGTACTCAGAAATTTGCCAACAAATTTTTTTAGTATCATTTCATGGATGGGGCCACATTTCATGGTCCTTAAATGTTTATGCATGTTTCAACATACATGTACACCGACACAGTTATAGATTCTTGGATCACCATAATTTGTGATGTTCTTTTTTTCCTCAGGGATGGCACAGTGATCTTGGCAAGTGTGTCGGATCCGGGGGCAACTCCTGCACAGATGTACTTTGTTCTTGGTATGACTATGTTGTTTTGTATGACTTGCATTGCATATGTAAAAGTGGCAAAGAAGTGGTCTTTGTGCAGTGTAGAGCGTAGGTTGAATTATCTTCTTACTGTCTGTTTTTTATTTCATTTGATATTGCTGAAAACACTGTAGATTAATCTAGGGTCAGGACACAAGTTTTAGGTACAAAATGTACATGTTTTACTCTATCTCACAGCTACCCTGCCAACGTCGGGTGATTCAGCTCCATCCAGGCTGAGTAGCTTCTCCTTGGTCAACTACTCTGTAAAGTATCAGGTAAAACTTCCTCTTGTGCAAACAAATCATGAGTAACACAAGGAACAAGTGACACATGACATCTAATTTGCTGTGTCTTGTTGTGGTAATGGTTTTCTAGTTTTAAAGTCTTGCTGGAGGAGAAGGTAAACCACTGTAACAGTAGAATTCTTGGCATATGTTTGGACAGTTTTGAAGCATTGACACATTTTGCTTCTTCCTCTTCTTGTCACATTTTATTTTTTTAGTATGTATGTATACATTGTCCCAACCCAGCCACAAGACCAAGCAGCTGCACTGAACTACCATCTCCTGGTGCCCGGGGCACGTGGCAAAAGTGCTTACATCTACACAAACAACCTGGTAGTCTTTGCAACAGGTAAGTAACACCCCAGATTGACAAAACCTCTCTGTAAAGAAAGGGTCTGATTATGTTTTGAGCACTTATTATTGCATGGATGATTCCTACATGTAGGTGGAGATCATTTATTCATCATTCATTCATTCAGTCGTCCCATAGCCTTTTAATCAGCCATAGGCTTTTAATTAGCCGTAGGGGCAGCACAACATGTTGTGCTGTATCAATAGGCGTTTTAGTCCCCTGGCGGTGCCTGTCTCCTCTCCGGGGCATGGTGAATGATGTAATCACCGTGTGGCTGATACGACACGAAGGTTCGCCAGGCCTCCATCCGGTTTATTTGTAGTGAATCACCAACTCCAGACAGAATGGTTTGCTCCATCCACACCGCACCTTCGGACGTGTGGGGGTTCTTTAACGTGCATGGGGTGTGGCTCTCCCCATACACGGGACCTCCATTTAACGTCCTATCCGAGGGACGGCCCCAGCCGAAGCCAGGTACTCACTCTCGCCCGAGTTAAGTGGGGAAAGTCGTGTTAAGTACCTTTCCCAAGGGCACAAGATCGGTGGCACGGCAGGCGGATTCGAACCCGCCACCTCTCGACGCAGAGCCGCACATGCTACCACTGCGCCACGCGGTCCCACTGGGAGATCAGAGGTCATTAAACACAGTGAAAATGAAACAATTACAAATACTACAGTATGTAATGCAGTAGATTTACAGTATGCAGCATATGAAAAAAAAAATCACTATTTAAAGCAAATATGAGTGATATGAACGGTAACATGCATTGGCATAATACCGGTAGTAAGACTTATACCGGTAGATTAAAAATACTGGAACTTAAAGAGATCTACACATGCAACAATAGGTATTTCTGAGCTGTGCACACTTCAGACATCTAGGTGTCCAATACACCATTTACAAAGCATCGATAACAATGCATTCGAAGACAATAAGGCCAAAAGTTTTCAGTATCTTTTTCGGGGTAGGCAGCTCGTCGTGGGACGAACACACTGTCACATTCATTGCCAAATTTATAGATCATAATTACACATGCTCACGGCACAAGACGAACATGATTCAACAACAATCTTGAATTTCTGTTGGTGACCTACAACTCATGTAAAAGTGTGAAGAACCGTTGCTTAATAGCCCGGATCTACGACTGAATGGGCAAAATTGAACGTACGCAGCCATTTTCCCGCCATTTTTATATCTACGCTAGCAGTGAAGTGTTACGTCATAGCGGTTGTGACGGACAAAAGTTAAATGAAAATTCTTGACAGTATACGTCCGTTTTCTCATGACATTTTGTATGCTCATGCAGGTTTATGTTTTATGCATTTACTGACACTAAAGGAAGGAACATCAGAGGATGTATAAATGTACATAGCGGCAGTTGATTGTGCCGTGTTTCTTCCTACCGGTATTTTTTACCCCCTCCCAACCACGCGCCCGTTCGCCGTGTAATTCCGCGGCGTGTTACAATTACAATATTACGCTTTTAGCAGGACAAGAGTGGCAGAAAAGTTACACAGAAGAAGTGGCAAGGGTAACCTATAACAGCAACATGCAACTGGAGAAAATGATGCGTTGACAATTTGTCAATTCAGTATGGCTAGAGAAATCGTCGTAAACGTACCGGTATTATGATAATAGATGTTACACATTTTTGTCATGATAAAAAAATTATTATTTTTTTCTGCATTTTTTTCTTCTGCAGTGTCTGGCTTCCCCCAGCCTCAGGACAAGGTTGAGTTTCAGTCTCCTGGTGATCGCATTCTGGGAGCAGGTAGGTTACTGATTTTCATGGTGGCTTACGATGATGGAGTATTTTATCTTCATACTGGCCTTTATCTCTACTTCACCAGATTTATCTGATGAACAATGATGATACAGGGGTTTCTACATTAAATTTTCATGTTACGGTTCCCCCGGACTGAGAGAATTTACTTGTAAATGAAATCTTGTTAATTTTTTTCTTTCTTCCCCTTTAGTTTGGCTAATTACTGATATGTATTGCTACACATGTATGTGTTGGAATTTTATATTTTCCATGTTTCCATAGGTTGCTGTGATGGCCAAACTTTGCTGTTCTCTAACATCAGTGGCATTGTCATGGTCAGCATGGTGGACGTACATCCCAGGTAAAAACTACTACAATGCAAAATGTTGGCTTGAAATTTATGTAAAATAAAATAAAAGAGTCTAGTTATGCCATGCATTTGTTTGTTTGGGCCTGATGCTCTTCATATTTTGCCATAAGTGTAACTGTAAGGTGTAATCTGTGTATCCTTTTTTTTCAGTATGGATGACTCCATGGCAGTTGAGCCATCCTCAAGACCCGAGGCAAGTAGTGACAGTTTTGTACAGTTGTTGACTTCTGTGACATCCGCAATGTTTATCTTGGACACAGATTCTTTTGAATATCCCTTGTAGATGTATGTGTATGTGTATGTGTCATATACACAAATAATACGCAAAGTTCCTAACAGAAACATAAATGTTTAATTGTCATATCAAGTCAATAAAGAGTATTAAACGAAGCTTCCCTTTCCCCCCAGTCTGTACTAGGAGGAGACATGGAGTCCAAGGTAGAGGAGTTGAGTATGAGTGAGGACCAGGCAGCACGACTTAAGGGTGCCTTCTTACACTACTGCAGGCAAGTCAACACACACTGTCTTCATCTTATCTGTGGTAACAATATTGTTCATGTTACTTTAAAGAAGAGTTTTGGCAGTATCGTTGAACTCCATTTAGACTTTGATACATACTTTTAGACGAATAGAGAGGCTTTAGTGGTCTGTTTAAGTTCACATTGAGTTCCTATACAAAAAAAGTTTTGTTTCCCTATAAAGCTAGCTACCCCTAGTGCTTTCTGTCCTCCTAGCTATATGTACTTTAGAGACTGTATAGTTTAAGTGTCACCTGTTGCCTTAAACTGGTACTGCAGGAGGAATGAAGTCCAAGCCCAGGCCATAGTGGACGAGCTGTTCCCACCAGAGGATGCCCTCCCCACAGAGCCAGGCTCCAGGCTGGACAGACTTGTGGCCCTGTTGAGTCAGGAGTTGATTGACGACTACCCTGCCTCTGATCCTAGATGGGCGGAGTCTGTTCCTCATGGTAGGGGTACTAAATAATTTTTCTTTCTATTAATTTTCTGTAGTTTCAATATGAAACATATCTCAGTATCATACAACATCATGCATGTGTCTTAGTTACTATTAAAGAAATGATTGTGAAATTACCTTAGATTTACTATCCATAATGGAGAATCTTGGAGCGCAACATGTGTAATGATTTTGTTTGACACTTTGATCATTAAGCTTATATTTTACGGTGTTGGATTTGCCTGTAATTCTTTTTTGAACAGCCAAAGGAGTATTTAACTTGATGGTCATTGTACCGCTGTATTGTTGCTACACATGTAGCTCCTCAAGCTAGTTTGATTGACAGGTATTTGTACCTTGTGTGATTGATAGATGTTTAAAAGTTCTGCAGGAAGAAAATTTTCAAAATGAATATTCATGAAAGTTATTGTCATATTTTACAACTGTTCATCATACTTGTCAATCATATGTAAAGACTTTTGGACCAGGTGCTTTTATACTGAAAATATTAGCACTTGTCAAAATGGGAAAAGTGGAATTCCGAACTTAAAGCGGAGCCTGTTATATGTTTGTATAGATATTGGCTCCTCCTCCAGTTTGTGTCATTGACAGTTCATATCTTTGTACAGATGCTGGCTCCTCCCCCAGCTAGTGTGATTGACAGTTGTTCATGTGTTTGTACAGATGCTGGCTCCTCCTCCAGCTTGTGTGATTGACAGTTGTTCATACATTTGCACAGATGCTGGCTCCTCCTCCAGACTGTGTGATTGACAGTTGTTCATAACTTTGTACAGATGATGGCTCCTCCTCCAGCTAGTTTGATTGACAGTTGTTCATATGTTTGTACAGATGCTGGCTCCTCCAGTCTGTGTGATTGACAGTTGTTCATATCTTTGTACAGATGATGGCTCCTCCCCCAGCTAGTGTGATTGACAGTTGTACATATGTTTGCACAGATGCTGGCTCCTCCTCCAGCTCTCTGATCCTGCTGCACCAGCTGGAAGACAAACAGAAGGCCCATGACTACCTTGTCACCTTCCTCAACACTGTGGGCATCTGGGACAGGGTACACACAAAATACTCCAGTTTTTTTCTAAGAAATTTACTGATGCCAGTGAATGAGAGTCAATATGCAGTAAGTAAAATAAAGATGTTGGAATATTTCTTAGTAAGAAAAACTGTATTTCAAAGTTACCTGAGAAATAACTTCAGAAGAGAACATAATCTTGTGTGCTCTCCTAGTTAACCTCCGTGATGGTGAGGGACACCTTCATGCCTACACGTCTCCTCCTGTGTGAACACGCTGAGAAACTCCAGGCTGCCATCACCCTCAGGAACCAACACTCCCAGTAAGGCATTCTTTTGTAGAATCCGGGAAATATCACTCCAAATGGTTCTGCCTTTTTACAGTATCCCATACACAGGCATACTGCACAGCATCTGCAGAATAATTTGCACATGCTTTGTATTTGTGCTGTCAACAATACGAATACTGGATTCAGACATTGAAATTGTCCTTATAATTTTCTTTGAGGAATTCTGCCATGTGACTGGACCTTGGTATAGTATGCACAAATGTACAGTGTTGTATTCTCCATAGACATGCTTTTTGGTATTGCTGTATGTTGATAGTTGTTACATGTACAAATGTATTGCCAACTGGCTTGATGGTCAAATGTCTTACATCATCTTGCTATATGCGTAAATGTACATCCTGTTGGCTGCAAATTGAATACCATCCTTGATCCTTAGGTATCCGAGTCTGGTGGACGCTGCCATCAAGAGAGTCTTACAACAGAGGGGACAAGCTGTTCCACCTTCTGGACTCACCCCACAGGATGTCTTCTACAGAGAAGTAAGGCCACACCAATTTAATTTCTTGGTTCACGGATTCGCTCGCTCCTATTTTTTGGGAAAAAAAAATAAAAATAAAAATTACTACTCAGCAAATTTTCACCATTAATGAAACCATTCACCAACTTTCTGGTGTAGCAAATTGGCCTTTATATTATAAGCTCCTTAAAGTGTGGGTACAGGTGCTGTTACACTTTTTTCAAGCTGAAAACTTTTTTCTTTATCTTTTGGATTAGCCGTGACCTTTACCCCAACCATTTTACAATTTTTATTTTTATTTCGCCCTCTCGCTCCATATTTTTTATGAAAAATCCGTGAACCAAGAAATTAAATTGGTGTGGCCTAAGCATTGATCTATCTTGAGCCCCATACTTGGCAGATTAATGAAAATTGTTCTGTTGCTCTGTCGGTCCTCAGTTTTTTCACTAAATGCAATTTTGTGTATTGGAAGTGGTCTTTAGGTATCATGATCATAGTTTTTGGCCTGTTGTCTATTTTTGTCACAGGTGTCTCGGATCCAGGACATTCTGGAGGCACTTGTTGAGTATGAGGAAGATGCCATGGCTGGAGACATGTCCACAAGAGATATGGTCAATCTTATGGCCAATGTCAACACTATCATGCAGGTAAAGACAGTTTGAACAGAACGCCAAACTGATATTTTTAGGCTAGTTGCACCCCAGTACACCTATAACCAAAAATGAATTTCAAACCCTGACTATAGAGGCTCTAGTACAAGCTATGCATATTCTCATGTGCTTGATTCTTAGTCTATTTATTTCTATTTTCAAAGCTTTAGGTTTTCATCTTTCACATTAGAGAAAAGTAATGATTTAAGAGAGCTACATTGTATATCATACATATATAGGCAGTAGGCATCTAGTTAGTACTAACTTAGTATGTAAATGTAAATGTTAACTATATGTACATGTACACTGATATTCTTGTCTGTTTCCAGGCCATGTTACAGGCAGCCAGGAAACTGCGTCAGTCCAAAAACCTTGTTTACCAGGCCCATGTGGACACAGGTGTCAGGGAACCAGAGTACATTCCATGGACAGGTGAATATTCAAATTATATCTACAGCTGCTTTTAGAATACTCATCTGTCATTCAATTCTAATAATCTGATCTTTTACGTTATACATTTCATGTTATAACATATATGGTCCAGTTGTTAGTTTTAGTTGGTGACATTTTATTTGCAATGTATTGTCTTTGTTAAACCTTTGGTAATATTTCTAAAATCTTCAGCCTCTTCAGGCTCTAGAGGACTGCGATCCCTCATCAAGAAACAGGTAAATAAACCATTAGTATAGTACAATCGCTTGGTAGCACAAGCTTGTTTCTTGGAATATAGTTTTCAGATGGAAAGGATGTATCTATTTGTATGTTTGCATGAGTTGAAGTTTATCTTTGATTTCTTTGATGCCTGTATGTGACATCTTGCCTCAGATCTTGTATACTAGAATCATATGAAAAGGTACAATGTGGAAGACTTTTCAACAAAAAGGTCTCCTTTCAGCAACTGTTTCCCACTAGGCTAATATTGGCTATAATGCTTTGTAAACTCATGTTCAACAGTATGAGTCATTCATATTGACTGTAAAAATGTATAAAGTACACATCACAAGGAAGACAGACTCGTCTTGACCTTTTGCCATCTGCCACAATTTCAGATTTTGCATTAACATCAAACAACAATGTTTGGTGTGTTACCAGTAAAGTCACTTGTAATAGCGCCAAAGAGTGCTAGATATGAAAACAGCTGGATGTGTACAGTGCTTGGACATGGTGTATGTTTTTAATGTTCTAGCATGAGGTGACAGTAGAACAGGGCTTGCTGGAGGCTACAGACGTGCAGACCAGGGGAACGTTCTTCCAGCAGCTGATGGAGCTGACAGACCTGTTGTTGGACGGGTACATCTGTCAGTTAGAGTCCCTGGGGGACGGGGAGGGGGACCAGCACTACATGGATGTCAAGGAGAAGTACGAGGGAGACAGGGCAGCTTACATCAGACCTCTGGGTACGTAGGGGAATCGCTGCTGTGATGTTCATTGTCTAGTAGTACTATCACTGCTAATGTGAACCAGCATTTATAGTTATTATAGTTTTACTCTGATTAGGGTATCATACATGTGCATTTGTATACCACCAATAGTTGTAAAATACGAGGGGCGTGCAATTAGTAATGGTCCTGACCCATTTCCCATAGCAGGAGATTAATGAAACTTGGCACAGTTATTAGTCTTTCTCTTCATAGGAATCACCCAGAGTTATGCATTTCTCCCATCGTTTGATGCAGCTCTGGACACCGATTTTGTAGGACACCCCAGGTTGGTCCTCCAACTGATGCCTCATCAATGGCACAAGAGGGACGACTAGGTCTGGGAGCTGTTTCCACAGACTTCCAGCCACGTTTGAATTCAGGATGCCAGCGTTTTACAAGGTCATATGATGGGGCATCATCACCATAAGTTTCATTTATTTCATCAAAAGTCTTCTTTGGTGTGCGTCCTTTCAAATACAAAAACCGGATCACTGCGCGACACTCAACTGGTTCCATTTCACACCTGGTCCATTTCGCACCTGACTAAGTTCAAACACCAGTAAATCAGAAACCACAATTAGTTCAGAGCTGTCTTTTGCAACATAACCCATAGAGATATGAATTATTACACATACAAAATTTCATTTAGATCAGACAACTGGAAGTGGGTCAGGACCATTACTTATTGCACGCCCCTCGTATTTCCTTTATCATCCTTTAGGATAGGTTCCAGCAGATCAACTCTCTCTGATGCATTTCCAACTGATTACAAAGTAACAGTACAATTCAACTTGGAGAAGGTTAAGCCAAAATATATATGAAGTACAGAAAAGCACTTGATAACAAGATGGTTTTGATGTCATGGTGGTTTAAGTGAGCATAGGTGTTATACAAGTTCAACTTGTAACGAGAGCTATTAAAATGTTCAAAATTTAGATACCTTGTCATTTTGGCCTATCTGTTGAATTTCATAAGTTGAGATGGATTTAGTTAGAGATGTACTGTTAAGTGCCTGAGCAATCATGTTTTTGGAACTGCTTCACGATGTTTGTATGCTGCATAGTTGAGGCAGGACAGCACGAGCGGGCAGCCTCCCTGGCTGAGAAGTACTGTGACTTCAGTGTGCTGGTCCAGCTGTGTGAGGACACTGACAACCAGGAGAGGCTGGAGAGGTACATGGTGCAGTTTGCTGACAAGGTGAGCTGTTGTTTTACACTTGTTTTTGTTCATTTGTAGCAAATACTGTAAATGCATTTAAGTTCGCAGGGGATTTAATTTCGCGGCCGGTGAGGCTATGGGACCGGTGAGGTGAGCGGGTAAAATGACTTTTCGCGGTGGATTTAAGTTTGCGATAACACCATAGACTGCAGTCGCGGTGCAGTGGTCACCGCGAAAACTGCGAACATTAATCCACTGTGAACATTTCTGCATTTGCAGTAACTACTTAAACACATCTCAGCAAAACATTCGTTTTTAGTTGGTGTATCCTGTATAAAAGATGGATTTGTCAACCAATGTTAAACAATTTTTCTGATTTTTTTTTTTTAGATTTGTTAAATGACAGCAGTGCTATTAGGCTATGGATACATATTTCTCAAAATGTTGTGTTTTCCGACATTTTCAGGGTTTCTCTGACTTCCTGTTCAAGTGGTACATGGATACAGGTGAGCTGAAGTATCCTTACATTTACAATATGGTAGTGTGTGTACATACTGCCAGATCACCTAATCCACCAAAATACACATTTCATAACATTCGTCTATTTGTTCAACTCACCCTATTGGAATATTTTTTTCTTGTTATTAGAATTTTGTAACTGTACTAGTTTGAATTGCCTTATTAGGAAAGCGAGGGAAGCTGTTGTCCCAGCCGTCCTCCCAGAATGCCGAGCTGGCCCAGTTCCTGGCTTCCCATGGGCACTTGAGCTGGCTGCATGACATCAACACCAGCCAATGGGACAAGGTCTTTCAAACATATCTTGTGAATCTATGACAATTGTGCCAGCAATAAAGTCTTGTATATTGTGAATATAAGATTTTTCAGTATGTGTACAGCAGAGTTATTTTATGTCAGTAGAATAAAAGTATCAAGATTCATGTGTCAAAAGGTGAGGCAGTGTCAGTGAAAATGTCATATTATTAAAAACAATCAATGTGAACTTTATTTGGCATAGTCATTGTATGAATGTTGTTCAGCACCAAGGACAGGACAAGTTTGAATACATTTCAATATTGTCAAATCTTTCAGTTTATGTATATTAAAGTTATTGCATTTCAGTACAATCAAAAGCTTGGGCAGTACTGACATAAAGCCTTGGACAGGATCAGTGTTGATATTCTGTGGCATAGCCAATGTGCATGTTATTCAGGACCAAGGACAGTGCATTCAACTAGTACTAGGCTATTCTGATTGTCACTGGAAAGAATAGGTAGTATCTGTCAAAATGTTATTCAGTTTGAGTTAGATGCACAATTTGAAAGTAGTTCAGCACCAAGGACAGGTCTTGTGAAAATTGTGCATGATAGAATTTGTTACTCTTCAGTTTTTTGATTTCCAGTCATATTGCTGTCATGTTTATGGAAATGTTAGTCTTGTTCCTTGCATGTTGATAAATTGCCTGTACATTTTTACTTTCAGGCACATTCAACTCTGAGGAAGTTGGCAGAGAGGGAGACCAAATATGCTGCAAAAAAGAAGGTTAGGAACTTGCGAATTTACCTTCTGAAGTGATCGGTCATCAGTATTGATCCTGAATAAGGCCACAGTGGTTGTTGAAAATTTGATCCATATGTACTTTTGTGTTGGAAGAAAGTTAAGCATTGTACTAAGGTTATGAACTGCTTATGATGACATTTTCAAACCATTTCATATTTACATTTCTGTTTTATCTATCCATTCTAATATTGTCTGTCACATGTTGTTTACAGACTCTGTTGAGTATCAGCAAACTGGCAGCTCTAGCATCTGACCAACCACAGGACTCGATACAACAGCAAGTAGGAGGTAAATACCTGTTTTTGATACTTCATTTAACATCTTACTATCATAAGAATTGTTACTCAACGTAATTTTTGCAATTGTTTATGTTATGTCAAGTTCATATCACCAAATAAAAACAATAATTGTTGTGATGCAACTGTTAGTATCATGACTGTCTCCAAGTTATCATTCTAAAGAATATTCAGTATATCTTGTTTTACCATTGGAATATCCTTCCAGTAAGAATCTAAAGGCATCTTTATTTGTTTTTTTACAGCAATCAACAATGAGCTGCAGCTGCTGTTTTTCCAGGAGAACCTACCTGCAGAAGTGCTGCAGGTGAGCAGGTGTTCTGCAGCTGACATGTGTTGATGATGGAAGTAAACTTGCTTCACATGCATGTTTAACCTTCATGTCATTGTACCCCTCAATATACCGTAGTTTGTTGACCTGTGTAGTAGGGTGGCTGTTTTGTATTTGTGTGGTAGGAAAATGCTACCTTGATGTTCTTTAATTCTAGGATAATACAGTTTGTAATATACATGTAGGTGTTCCTATAGGCCTTGGATGATGGATAAGGGAAATGCTAAATATGACACATTACCCTTGCATTGTGTATGGGATGTATGCGCACTGTGTCTGGTCAGGTCTACATCTAGGTCATCATGGTAACGACTTGCTTGCCCCCTGCATTACCCAGGTTTCTCAGTTTCTCTTAGCATGCAAAGGGATCAGTGGCATGGTTTATTATTGCTGAGTGCTGACCTAAACCATTTATTTTGTATTTCTAGAGCAAAGGTTTGGAACCAGACAACATGCCTGTACTAGCTCCACATGATCTGATACAGGTATGAGAGCTTGTTTTATTCATTTTGCCATCTTTCTAGTATGTTTTTGTTATCAGCATTCATTGATGTCTGTGTTCAATACCACTTTAAGAATGTTGGCACAATTTTTACAGTTGTATGTTGGACCAGAAAATGACAGAGCCAATGAATATGACTTCAACAAGGCCCTGGATCTAATGCAGTATATTGATGAGGTAGGTTGTAGCACGTACATAGAAACTTTCTGTTAGCACACAATAATTATCAAGTTTAAAGGTTCTGAAGCAAAAACATTGACTATGATTTATTGCGTAAAGGAGATACATGTATCCTTATTGTCCTTGCCTTGATATTCAATAAATTGTGGCATTGATTCTGTGGAAATGTATCAAATGCTGAATTATGAATATCCTTATTTTACTACCAGGATGATCCAGCTTATGAAGGTCTAAAGCTTCACATATGGGGTAGAGCACTGCTGAGGGATGAGTAAGTAAACATAGCAGCACATTCTCATACAGAAGGAGGATATATATATAAACATAGCTGCACATTTTGTACACAGATTGATTGTGTTGGCAAGCATAGAAAGTTGTAATCCCAAAATGTATGAGGAAAACTGGCATTAAAATACACATTTAGATATTATAATTCAGTGTGTATTTCTTGATAAATATATTCATATGCTTATGGTTTTGCTTGAATGGGTAGCAAATATTGTATTTTTGCCATTTTCAATTGTGAATAATTGATAAAAATCTCTTGTTTCAGCTGGTCCAGTATTTCCACAGATGAGCCCCTGTTTGCCAGTAGTCACACAGTGTTCTTCAAAACTGTGCAGCTGGCATTCAAAAATGGTAGGCTGGCGAAAAGTACTTACATGTACATGTTGCTATTTTTCATTTGTTCTCTTTGTTAGTGCGATATTAGCTTTAAACTATTATATTTCCTAGTTTAACAATGTTTTGGCTACACAAATTCTTGTGTTACTTCTCAGATTTGCTTGCCTTTGATTAAAAAACGATAGGTGCATACATTGTATATCTACCTCAAGATGTTCACACTTTGTTACCAACAGTTGCAAGTCCCTTGTACTTGTTCAAGTCTTGTACTCTACATTGAACCAAAGAATACAAATGTATTATGTGTAACAATTGAACTGGTGTGGCCTGTCAGAGATGTATGCAATGGCAAGTAATGTGAAAGTTATTTTGAATGATCTATACGTATGTATACAGTGTACCCGATATGTTCTGACACAAACTGGTTTTCCTCAGGTGTGGACCTACAAGAGTACCTGCCTGATGTAGACGTGCTCCTGTCTTCAGAAGAACTAGGAGGTCTCAAAGACAACTCCAGTTTCCAGTATCTAGTCAGAGCAGGATATGAACACATACAGAGAGTCATGGCTCAGGAGTAAGATCTACATTTGCACATATGTTCCACTTGGCCATTCCATGCATATGTGTATGCTGTAGGATTACATGGTAATTTGTTGTGTATTGGGATCAGTCATCTCTTTTTCTTTCCAGCCTCAAAAGCACAAGGCATTGACAACATTTGTACATGCTTTTGTATGTAAAGATACCCCAGAAAGTTGCAAAACCAGTAGCTATAAACCCAGTAGATTTGATAGATCATGTTTTATTTTCATTTGAGAAAAATGTCCAGAGGTCTAAAAAGAAGAAACTATTGGTTCATGTGAATAAGTCCAGAGAACTTAAACAGTTACCTTACAAGCAAACATATGTACATGTATCTTAATTAATAGTAGGTACTAGTACGGAAAACATACGACCAGAGGATCAGGTTCAGGTCCGGACCTAGACCTGATTATAGCAATATACAATAACAGGAAATATGACTGAAATTATGTTCAAATTGTATTTTGGAATGATACCATTATTTCCAATGCACAAGCAGCTAAGATGCAGAAAGGTAACATTGTAATAAAACATGCAACATTTTTAGCTGCTCAGTGAATGTGGCTCATTTTTGTGGCTCATTCTTGAATAGTAAAAAAAACAACATTAGTTTTCAAGGGGCTACAATACACTCCCATGAGAGAATAAACTAACGTGGTATTGCACAAAGCTGGAACGGATGCGGTGTCAATGTTATCCCAAAGATGCCGTCAGTGCTTGGAGGAGGGGCGCCCTCTGGCGTCTTGAAGGTGAAGGACTGCAGTAGAGTCGAGAAGAACAGGAAAAGTTCCATCCTGGCCAGCTGCTCACCAAGACACACACGTCGGCCTGGAAGTATAAAAAATGCTCAATCGTAAGATCAGCAAATCGTTGAATAGAAATATGTTGACATTTTGGTGTAATCCTTACTGCAGTCATCACTGCGGTGGGATCATGTGGTGCAATCAGCAGCGCATTGGTCTCAGGCCCAAGAGGTCCTGATCATGAGTTCAAATCCGTCTGCTGTGTCACCGATCTTGTGTCCTTGGGAAAGGCACTTTACACGACTTTCCTCACTTAACTCAGGTGAAAATGAGTACCTAGCTGCGGCTAGGGGCAGTAACAGGAATTGTGGCAGTGACAGGTCATAGGGGCATGTTCGGGCATGACGCACCCGCCATGACACATGAGTCAGGGGTAGGAGGAACCCCTTGCATGCTTGGTCGGAAGTCCTCCTAGGAGACGGAAACTCCAAATAACAAACCTTCATCCACTGCGGGGGCCGTCTTATACAATGCAAACAGTTGCCCCTGTAGGACTTATATATGTATAGTGCGCCAGTGGAGTAGAGGGTGGATAAGGAAGTGCACACCCCTCCTTCACCTTAAAAAAACCAAGTGCAGGCCAGGCAGACGGGTCGCCTTAAAAACCCACCCTGTCTGTCTACCATTGTCTTCCGAGACAGAGGGATACTGCGGTCAAATACGCCTAACAGTAATCTGATAATTACCTCCAGAAAAAGGCATGAAGGACTCAGGCTTGTTGATGACGTTCCCTTCCGCGTCCAGGAATCTTACGGGGTCAAACCGGTCCGGATCAGGCCAGTAGGCGGGGTCCATGTGGAGGGAGTGCAAGTTCGGTAGTACCTGGATCCAAGAGGAACAAGAAAGCTTCTGAAAAAAGCTGGCCGGTGCGTATTTTGGAAAAAGCCTGGATGTTAAACAAATCACACGAAAAAAGAGTTTTTAAACATCGAATTACTGAATTGGTCTATCTTCTATTAAAAAAACACTACATGAGATTTGTCTAACAAAGAAAAAAAATTTGCAAGCGGGGTTCGAACCCACGATCTACGGTTGGAGAAGCAAACTGCTCCAATTGATATCGTGCTGTAGACCGCTCGGCCACGCTGGCGCAATTGGGCGTATAGAAGGGCTATTAGAAGGGTTTGGTTAAATTGACCGATCCATGCATCCACGCATGCATCCATGCAAACCAAACGAAGGGTTGAAAGAACCGCTTCTCCCGTCTCATAAAAATATGTTGATATAATACGTATACTATAAAGTTTCAAGAATTGATCAGAAGAAGCCATTAACTCATGACCATGTGGCTAGTTTAAAGTGAATGGACCATTTTGAAACGTTACAGAACTTTTGATCTTATACAGTAGCAATACCTGGGTTCCCTTAGCGATGTCGTACTCCTTCACTTTGACCGTGTCTGTGGTGGCGTGGGGAACGGCAAGAGGCCCGATATGGCGGATCCTCATGACCTCCAACAGGCAGGCGTTCACGTAGTGCAGCTGGGAACGGTGGGACAGGGTGGGCAGACTCTCACCAACAACGGCATCAAGCTCCTCTTGTGCCTGTCGAAGCAAAGTTACTTTAAGTTGGTATTGTATTGAAGTCATCCTTAAAATCATCGTATAGAAGTCGAAAAAAAAAATACAGAAAAATGTGTATTTGGCAGCCAGTAGGGCTACAGAGGAAGGGAATATGAAGTTTAAAAATGACTGTATCCTAGATTTAACGTAAATTGTGATCTTTACTTTTTTGCCAGACGGAATGGAAATGGAATTTGACATGGAAAAACAGGGTATAACATTTGATGCTGATGAGTACCTTCTTTTGGATGTCTGGGTTCAAAATCATGTAGAGTAGACTCCACAGCAATGTGTTGGTGGTCGTGTCTGTTCCACCGAAGAAAAGGTTCTGTGTCATATACAGGACGTTCTCTTCCGTCAGACCAGCCACCTTTTCCTGCAGTTCCAGCTCCAGCAGGCAGAAGTCGAGGAAGTCTCGTGGGTTCTCGTGATCCAGGTGTTCTCGATGGCGAGACATTTCTTCCCTCAACACCTTTTGGATCTTCGCCAGTTGTCCAGATACACTGTAGCTGGCTCGGTTCACTGTACATGGGGATTTTGATATATTGATGTACACAATGTATCGGCAAAGTAATACTTTCTGACATTATGGAAAACTAAAGCATGAAAATGTATATGTGTGTGTTGTGATTACCAACAAAATTCGGCACTCTATGCTACAACGTCTTCATCTGATTTTAATGACCAATACCTCGGTCAGTAAAAAGACCATCTACATACGGCCATACGGACCAGAAATCACAAGAGGCGGGTATATATAAACTTCCGAACACTTCTCATTGATTGCTGAACGCCACGTGTCATACGTCTAAGCGATCGGTCATCCAAACTTGAAGAAGGTTGTAGTGCATTCGGCCCAAAGATAGTCAATATGAAACGCTCTTCAAAGGATTCGAAGCCTACTATAGCTAGTTAAAGTACTGACCTCCTGGAACAAACCGTAACAGGGGGAAGACACTGATAATCTGCCCCGCTCCAAGCTCAGACATTATTGTCACAACCGCCTCAGAGAGCTCCCGGAACGTTTCATCCTCGTAGTCGTAGCGCTTTCCGAACGTCATGGAGCAGATGACGTTCGCGACCGCCACGTTGATACCATGGGCGATATCAATAGGTTTTCCCTCGTATTCTGCAACCTAAATAGATTTCCTTCGTCAAAAAATTAGCGAGTTTTCCATCAGACGCTAGGGCTTAAAAATTCAGAATCTTGCAAGCAGCACAGTTCATTTTAAAGAAATATTTCGGCACACTGTATCGTACAGAGAAGCCAAATCATCCCTACTTTACTCTGATCTTACCCTGTTGCGGAGACGTATAGCTTCCTCTCGGATTTTCTCTTCAATGCTGCCAGTGCCGACCTTCATGCCGAGGTTCCTTAACGCCGTGGTAGCAAACCTCCGTCTCTGTCTGAACTTGCTCCCCCAACGTGCAGTAACAATGTCTTCAGGAACAAAGAAATGACATAAATAGGATACACGATCTCATACCTTTGTCAAATGATGTTTGCTCTTTTCTAGTGACATATTATAAATGCCCAGTATCCTTAATTCTGCAGATAAGGTCCTCATGTCCATGTCCATCAATTAATCATCCTCTCCAACCGAAGAACGCAAGTTGTTTAACGTATGGAAATCATACTTAAGGAAAGAAGCCATTTCCTTCCCATCAATTATGCAAATGAGGTTGTGATTTGCTTAATCTATGTCTAATGTTGGTCATCTTTGAATTCCAATTGCATGCTGTAGATATGAAATTCACCTCATCTACCGTCCAAGGAATCATACCCTTTTCTCGTTGACTATTCCAATTAGGTTTTCACATTCATATATGTCAATGTTCCTCTCTTTCTCAATTACATACGTCACAAAAAATACCCATAAACGATGCCCAAACTATAAACTTATTGACGAAGGTGATTGTACTGTATGATATATCAAATGCCTCTCTCAAATACTAGCAGTTTCGAATCTGACGATATACTAAAGTGAAAGGAACTGAAATTTTACCTTCTCCGAATCCAACTGTCAAATCGAACAGGTAGTTTGGCGGCCTGGACGCGAACAGCTCGGACATGTCCACGAGCGCATCCTTGACGGCAGTGTAGCCGTTCAGAACCACCACATCTTCCATCCCCATCCTGACGGTGAAGACGTCCCCGTACTGCCGCCTCCACGCCGTCAGCGTGAGGTGAGGCGCTCGGCCCAAGGCGAGGAGGTGCCCGAGAACAGGCACGCGTCCTGCCGGGTAAGGTGGCAGGTTCCTGGGGCGCTTTAACAAGAACGTGCACGCAATGAGGAAGGCCACACAGAAGACGAGAATTGTTTGCAGAGTCAGCCCGGAGATCTGCAAAATCTCCAGGACGGACTCAACTATCCAGCTGACAATTACAGCCATTTTTTTCTCCAAAAATGCAGACAACATTTTTTTTGCGCGTGCGCAACACCCTTGCTATTGTCGGTGGCTAGAGAGGTTGTCCGACTTATTAGAATACAGACAACATTTTTACTACAGCGCAATACCATTGTTGCGATGAACGAGGTCATACGACTACCGGTAGAAACAAGGTCGATTTCGGCCCGGCGTCATATTGCTTAGCCTGCCTAGGTATCATCCTGGTTATTTTTTTCACTCGAAGACAGAAGAAAATTTCCGGGATTAAGAATGATGTATGTAATAAACAAGCAAGCAATCTTTCAGCCAAAGGTCGAGTTACATGTACAGTTTTGCTATATAAAGCACCACTCCACTGAAGTAGCCAATTTCTAGGTTACACTAAATTTTCATTAAGTGCTTAGTCTAATTTGGTAACACACTAACACTAAGAATGTAGCGTAGAACAACTCTATCAAACTAGTACTGTCACAGTGTGATCGTGAACAGATATCTTTGGCTTCCAGTGAACAGAAGCATCATCGCCATACCACATTACGTACTTGTTAATTTCATGTGGCCATATTTTTCTACTGTTCAATTTTCATAAATTCTGGTATAGTGGACTACTATACATGAATTTATGAAAATTGAACACACACACGGGAACACATACACACACACACACACACACACACACACACGTATATATATATATATACGATTATTCTTATAAAGATATAATGCAGAGCCGATTCCAAAAACTAGACTTTACCTGTGCGTATATATATTATAATACATTGTGGTACTTGTTGTCATGACAAAGGTTTCTGCATGAGATATTTGCGTTATACATTGTAGTATATGGAATAAAAGATTTGTCTTCTAAAATTGTTGTAAAGTATGCGTGCCCTCTGGCGTCTTGAATGTGAAGGACAGCCAAAGGGTGGAGAAGAACAGGAAAAGTTCCATCCTGGTCAACTCGCCAAGACACACACGTCGGCCTGGAAATAACAGTAAGATCAGTGAACCGTTGCATGGAAATGGTGTACTCATTACTCTGGTCAGATACGTCCTATAGTAGCCCGACAATTGCACCTTAAAAATGGCAGGTCAAACCGGTTCTTATCCGGCTGAGTAGGCAGGATCCAGTATAGAGGGGTACAGGAAATACTTGAGCACCGGGATTCAAGAAAGATAAAAAAAAACACGTCGATACATAGATCTACAATCTGTATAAAATAACGTGCCAAGAATGATGCAGTCAAACATCAGCAACCACTCAGCGGACCAAGGAAAAGTGGTCATCAAGTAGGAGTGGTTGTTCCAGACAAATGGGTTGGCTGACCGAAAACATTTCATTATATTTTTACGACATCTTAGTTCTTGGGAAACACATCCACAAGAGAATCAAACCTAAATTTTGTCAGGTTGCCATTTTGCAACACCATGATAGCGGTGGACACACAGCGATTCAAATTAACAAGCACGGTGACCAACTCATCACAGTATCTCCGTTTTCATCCATAGAGCGATCATGAAGTAATAGAATAATTGTTTAAACACATTATTGACTATACTGACTCATACCCGAGTATTTTAGGTGATGTAGTCATTACATGTAGTCGTAAATCATTATAAGATTGCGTGCAATAGCGTGTCGATTTGATGGTCAACACTTTTTACTGACATCAAATTGTAAACTGCTTCCTTGCGTATACGCCAATTAAATTCAGGCTTTTAGTATGCGACATGATGTCATGAATAAAGCTCAAACGCTTTTTCTTGGTACATCCATATTCATCATATAATCAGGGTATTATTTACACAGTTCATACATCCAATGCTGTTTACCTTCACCCACGTTTGATACGTCAAGTATAAAGTTCCTCTTAAGAATAGCATAAGCAAGAGGATTATACAAATGGTGCAATTCTTTCCATAATTTGATGTTATATTTCTTAAAAGGTACACACAAGTTAGAAATCTTTAATATGCATTCATTATGTCACATTCAGCATGAAGTCATGCTGCCATCTGAATCTCATTTCCATCTCTGAACGTGCACCCCATACTCAATCTGTAATAACCGGAACTGTCACAGTCCATTGAAGTCGTTTACCTACCAGCACCGACCAGCACTACTTGCAGACGGCGAGGAACACTGAAAGGGAAACAGCTCGCGTAAGTACAGAGATATACATCTTTATTATTAACTACAAGATCAAGGTTTCTGGGAATGATTGTACACAATATAGCAAATGTTTGGGGCATTCATCTCAATCGAAGCTCCATCCCCCTGGCGCATGTAACCTCGGACAACGTCGATGTGTACCAAGTATGCAACCCGTATAGGCTGTACTGCCTTGGTAACCCTTGTCATCGGCAACCGCTTACTGTTATATGATTAGATTAGACATATTGCGAAGTCTAAAAAGTCCTTCTGTTGTATTATGGTACTTTTGCAAACAAAAGTTGTTGCTGCATAGTGAGCATTTTGGCTCCTCGGCAAAAATACAACGGGGTAGGAACAGAGATTAGAAAATCGAAGTACTCGATCAAACTTCTCAATGGCCAAGACTAGGGCTGGGTACCGGTACAGAAAATTCAAGTCCAGGTCCGGTTCAGGTCCAAAGGATCAGGTCCAGGTCCGGACCTGAACCTGGAACTGATGCAGTATGACTCATACCAATGGTCCATTTCACTACAAAGAGATCTCTTTGGAGGAGTATTAGACTTACACTGGCGTTTTAAAATCCTTCAACGCTAACTGCACCTGTACGATTGGCTGTAAAACTTGGTAGAAATTCCTATAAACTCTACTCTACTTCACTCTTGTTATTTTCTTCCATCTGCAAGCGCCAAAACGTGTGAATGCCTGATAAAATAATCTGTTGATTTTCTAATCGGTCCAACATCCGGTCACCTAATTTTTTCAGGTCCGGTTTTTCTGGACCGGTCCAATAAGAAAAACCGTTTTTGTACCGGTACGCTGTACCGATACCCAGCCCTAGCCAAGACTGATCTCGACTATGCTAGTCATATGCTAAATGCATTGGTGACAGTAGGTCAAACTGCAAACAGGGCCCCGCTAAGTATATAGTTTTTGGGCTGTTTTCAGCAATTTCGAGCGCGGCCCCAGCCTGCCCCTTCCTGTTAACTCATTTAACATGTGCTCGTCAATTAAACATATGTCATATGCATTTCCAGTTTTGGCCTTTTGTTGGAATTACCTTCCCTCATTATTCAAAAGAATATGGCAACACCAGAGAAGATCACTGTCCCTCAATCTACTGAAGACATCGCCCCCTTCTGGGTGCAGCAAGTACTGCAGACAGACCTCCCTGACGTCACCATCACGGATGTCGATGTGAAGGGATCCATCAGTGAAGGTGATGGATACTTGAGCGACATCATCCCTTTTGATGCCGTGGGGACCAGAAAGGGTGCGGGTCAGCGCTATAGTCGCGTAGCCAAACTGACGGATTTCAATCGGCCGCAGACTTTAATGAGGGCCCCCAAGGGGGGGTACCGACAACGCTCTACGCTAAATTCGGGAGGGCCGGCTACGTAATACGCTAAATTATGGACACTTTATTACGCTCTACGCTAAATTACGAAATTTCATAATGCATTATGCAAATTTTTATTGTCTTTTGGCTGAACTCCGCCGACGGCAGAACACGTGAAGATGAGATCTAAACAAAACTGATAATTCCATCAATAAGATTAAAACTTAACTTCTAAAGACGTCTTGCTGGACAAAGGCGGCGACAGCAAATTTCTCATGTGACGTAATTTTCAGCACTTATAGCACCGAAAGCGGAGGCGCGACAATCCTCGGCCGTCCGGGGGCATGCTCCCCCGGGAATATTGTGAAATCCTGACCCTCTGAAACGCCATTTTATGCATTTTGAAGGGCAAATTTTGCTCACAGACTAAGCTAAGTTAAATAGCATCCAATTAGAAATTCACATGGTTTTAGCTTTAAGCTGGGCAACGCCCCCAAACATCATTTTCAGATTTCGAGTGCCGAAAGCACGAACAGTCGAACTGTCGCAAGGTAGGTGCAGGAAAATTTGGAAATTTTTACCCTCTAAAACACCATTTCCTGCATTTTGAGGGGCAAATTTTGCTGGCAGGCATATGCTCAATGTAATGACATTTCTGTCAGAGAAACGTCTTTGAGGGCGACGAGCGCCGGAGAGTCGTGAGCGCCGGAGGCCCAAGCCGTCGCAAGCCTTGGCAAGGGCCGCCCGGCGCCCGGAGAAAAATTGAAATCTCGACCCTCTGAAATGCCATTTCCTGCATTTAAGGGGCAAATTTTGCTTGTTAACTAAGCTAGGGTCGGTAAAAAGATTTCTACTAGTTGGGGGACGACGCTCCCGCAACATATTTTCACCATGTCCAGTGCCGAAGTGTTGAGCCATAGCAAGGAATGTCCGGCGAAATTTTGAAATCTGGACCCTTTGAAACGCAATTTCCAGCATTTTCGCGGGTAAAATTTGCCGGTAGACTAGTTAAGTTTAATGAAACTTTGATTACGCTTGACGGAAAATTTAATATGAATTACGTTTTGCGGTAAAATCCGGTTAGCTTCTACGTAATACGTTAAATTAAAGGGGCCAATATCGCTCGACGCAAAATGCACCGATTACGCTCTACGTTGAATTCGAACGGTCCCGCTACGGAGTACGTAGAATTAAAACCGCCGATTACGCTCTACGGAAAAGGGCTTTGGGGCCCCCTTTAATCCCTGACTTTCCGAAGGAATTTCACATCCAGATGGAAAAGATGGAGGTGAAGTTTTACTCCATTTTGGCCCCCGACCTTCTAAATGTGTCGGTCCAAAGCGAGCCGAAATCGCAGCCAAAAGCCACAAATGACGGAGATCAGGCCCATGCTGAGTCCTTGTTCCTCCCTAAATGCTACTTCGCCGCCACCGACCCAAGTTCCATGGTGTCCGTCAGGGTTATGGAGAATCTAAAAAGCCAGGGTTTCTCCATCAAACCCAACCGCCAAACGCTGAGCCGAGATGAGATGCTCCTGACAGTCGGAGCTTTCGCTCAGGCGCACGGCCTGTCGCACCGACTGGAGCTCCGTTTGGGAAAACCCCTTCCCGAGAAGTACGACTGGATCCAGCCGTTAGATGCCGTTTTAAATGAGGCAGGGCTAAAGGCTTTCATGAACGAGTATGAAAAGTGCTTGAAGAAATTCGCAACAGCGTTTCCTGATCAGGTTGACCTTGTAGCTCGCCTTGAAAAGCTTCAGGAAAACTCCATGAAGTTTCTCGATGTCTCAAAGAGCCCGAGAATCAAGGTGCTCAGCCACGGAGACTGCTGGGTCAACAACATCATGATTAAGGTGAATGATGCATGTATAGATTTTTTTTCAAATTCGGATATACATTGTAGTGGAGTTCAAATTCAAAATTATTGTCACTTATGTCGTGCAAGCAGAAATCTCAACTGTAATTCAGGCTTTCAGGACTCAGTTAATAGGTCAAAGTTGTATCGACCGCCGTCTTTGTTGGGCCTTAATGTTTGCCGGGGAGAGGTAAAATTAAAAACTATTGTCACTAATGACTTTCGTGCAAGCAGAAATCTCAGCTGTGTAGCTCAGGCTTTCATTTATTAGGAAGAGTAACGCATTGAAACGACAGGGAAACGCACAGACAAGTGACTTCAATAGTAGACCAGATCAGAAAGCATGTCAGAAAGCCTGTATTGACCTTCGTCTTTGTTGGGCCTTAACTTTTGCTGTCTTTCACATTCCGTGAATATTCAACGTCGTCTTTTCGTTTCCCAACTGAAAAGTACGAAGGTGACGTCCCGGTTGCTGTGAAGCTGGTGGACTGGCAGGCGATCAAGCTCTCCCCGCCGACCTATGACCTGGCCCAGCTGTTCCTGTGCTGTATGGGTTGGGATGTCTTCCACAACCACAGGGACGCCATCCTTGAACACTATCATCAGCAACTGCAGAAGACTCTGGGTCCTGGAGGTAAGAATCTGTATTCGTCGGTATGGAAACTAACGTAACTGAAACTTAAGTACAATTTTTCATTATTGTGGGACTACTTTTCCGGAATTCCCATCTAAAAGAATACATTATCCATGATTATGGACACTGCATACATTTCCAAAACCTACATATTAATTAGGTTACACCAGTCCCATTTCTTGGTTCTGGGATTCTCCATTTCATTTTGCGGTATCTCAAACAAAACTCACATGTACAATGTAGGGTAATGATTATTACATTTTGCCAGCAGCAGCTGAAGAAAGGTAGTCGTTTTCCTAATTGGTTATTTTTCGTCTTTGTCAAATGCTTTGAAATTCAATGTTCGATATTGTTGTTAATCAGCGGGTATGTTGGCTCTGAGACCCATGTACGGTACCACTTGGGTATAGAGCATGCGGATTGTTAAACGTTTTTCTATCATCATTTGCCCATCTTGCTTCTTCATTTCGCTTCAGAAATGACCAATGTATCAAATGACCAATGTATCCAATTGGTGAGGCCTTGGAGACTTTTAATTAACTTACACACTAAAGAATTGCATTCTAACACTTCAATTAAACAAACACACATGGCCATGGTACCTTCCTCTAGAATCCTCAGGCTTACGGAGCTACACACTGGAGCAGCTGAAGGCAGACTTCCGAGCCGACTGCCGTTACGGGGTGTTCTGCCGCGTCATGGGCCTGGTGATCCTGCCTGCCGACCAGGACCTGCTGAAGATGCTGCAGGAGATCCAGGAGTGGGGGGTTCTCTAAACAAACTCTGCAAACGGATGGACTTTATTGGTCCATAGATGTACAAGGCTCAATAAGTCAACAACAGTAAATACGTTTATAGTAAGATAACACTACTAATCGTAAGTTAACCTTTATAAATGTACGTATTACAATACTTAGTTCTGTAATGCATCTTATGTAATTTACACAATTTACATGTGTGACACAGTCTACGAGTGGCTCAGTGAGATCATGTTCTATTCTTTGTTCATCATTAGTTATCTTAAAGTTTGTAGTGTATGAGGAATTCATCTGATGTCTACTTCAATCAACCCATCGCAAGACAAACTATTGGGTCACAGAGATTTATGTTTTGTGATTCTGGGATTTTGGCAGAACATTAGTAGAGTGACCAGACAAAATGAAAATCAAAATAGACATTTTGAGACAAACACTGATGCTAACACTGTATTTCCCAGGATCTCCCCATGCATGACACGCAATAACATATTGGTAAGGGTTTAGCTGTTAAAACATTTTAATAAGTTCTGAACAACATACATGCACCTGCACTTGTATGGAATATGATGATAACACTGTAAATCGCATTTACTAATATATAGTACTATCATTATCATCATCAAAACATAATCAGTATATATCTAAATACCACTGTATTGATGTAGTTAAGCTACAACCATTAGCTAACCTTAGGTAATATAATACTACTAAACTTTATAAATCTACAAGTATCTATAAAATTCTTCAACATTTAGCTTAATGACACTTTTTATTATAGCTGATGTCTATGCTACATGTATCTGTCAAAACGATATCCTTATTGCTATGTTATAGTAACAGTACTTGTAGATGACCTCCAGTACAAAGAGTCAGGGATCACTACTAACCATAAAGAAAGTTTTAAATATTTTAGACCTCTTTGTAACCATGCATGATTGGTATTCTCAGGTTGACTCTGTATATCCTAAACCATAGTCTCAATAAATGCATTATCCATACAAAAGAGGTCTGTTCCCAGTGAACTAGCTTTGCAGTGTGAAAGATTGGTCCCCTGGGCTTGGGTATTAGCGATGTATTGCTGAGTTCATAATGGAAATGCCCAATGCTGTTCTGTCAAGGCTAATATAACACTAACAACATTGGTCTTTGTGCTGGTTGTGCTTTCTGGTCCATGGTCTACACCAACAAAGAAACTCCTCTCCATTCGACAAGGAAGTCTTCAATGTTGGCTGAATCTAAATCTAACTCCTGAGGAACACACCCTTGAGGACTACATTCTAGCATGTTCCCATACATTCTCTGATTGATTGCAATAGAAAAATGCTGACTTCATTAGGTTATCAACTGTATGGCACTGTTGTACTGTTCCCTCAAGGTCAAAATGCATTATGTCTACCTCCACTGGCCTTTTTGCCGGTTGAACTTTCTGGTCAATGGTCCACATCAACATAGAACCTAGTGTCAATTCAATGGAAATGTAATATAAAGCCAGACCAACTTCAACAAGGAATTCTTCAAAGTTTGCTGAATCTAAATGTAATCCCTGAGGAACACATACCTGTTGATTACATTCTAGCATTACTGGTTGCAATAAAACATGGGCAACTGTTTATTCACCAAGCCTGATCTTGAGGATTGCTGCACCCTATAGATGTTTGTTGCCACGGCTGGCATCCAGATAGGGTAGGTACATACGAGCCACAGGGAACATAGGGTTTGCCATGATTGCATACCACACCCAATAAGGCAGGACAGTTAGCTCCCTCCAAACATCCTCACAGCTGTCATACACAAACACCAGCCAGAGATGTATGAACTCCTCTGAACTTGATAAGTAAGTGAAGTTGTCTGTCACTGCATGCAGCTTGTTTTCAAGTACAAAGAGAGTGACTTCATGAACACCTCGATGATCTCTGTTTGAATTCATCATCAGCTTGACAGGACGCTCCAACCATCTGTCTTTCTCTGTGTCATACACCATTGTCTTGCTGAAGTTAGTATTCGGAAAGATGATCTCTGTTCCCATGGCAACAGCTTTATAGGTATAAAGGATGTCAGGAATGTAGTCTGAATTGGTTTTCATACACCAGTGGTCCTCTTTGGGGTCATAACAATGTGCTTCTGTCCTTGTGAAGAGATAAATGTGCTGATTGCAGGACACTGCCACATTGATGTCCAAACCCCCAACGTGTTGAGGTTGTGAACAGCAGTGCCACGTGTTGGTGTCCTTGTTGTATTTCTTCAACACCACCTCATCATTTTCTGAATCTGATGTCTTCACCACAAGGTAGAAAAGATGTCCATTGACTTCCATAAGGTAGTCATAGTACTCATACCGCATGTCATCATCTGGGTCTTCTGGTGGGACCCCTTGTACTGAAGACTTCTTCTCCCATTTGTTCTCCACATGGTTGTACTTCAGCAGGGCGTATGTTCTAAAATCGTCGGACTCTTCAGCCAGGATGTAGATGTCATTATCACTAGTAACTGTTGCTGTACGAGAAGTTATGTTGTACTCACACGTGATGTACTCCTCTTCTCGGGGGTTCATCCACATCATTTCGATACGTGCTCTGTGAAGGGCATACAATAATCAGGCCACAACAATTCTTTTCTTGGACTTATGATATAACATATATATGAATGTGTGTATGTAAGTATGCATGTATGTATATGTATCTATGTATGTATGTATGTATGGATGGATGCATGTATGTATATGGGTACATCACAACAATGCTGATTGTGAAGACAAATATCAACATAAAACGTCTGGAAGGAAAGTCTGATAGTTTTAGAGAACTAGAAGGCCCTCTTTTGTCTGACCCTCTTGTTGCAGTCATCTAAGAAATCTCTACACAAACCAAGATACTAAATTTGTGTGGCTTCAAACTTTATTACACATTTATGCAGGGAGAAGAATGATTGCAACTAAAATTTTCTGTCTCATTTGCAAAGTGCTGCAAATCTTGTAAATTGTAAGTTAACACAAAGAGCAAAAATAAGATGCAATAACTTAAGCCTGCTTTTTAAAAAAGATTTGAAGAAATCTGAAAGTAAGACAGAAAAAATGCAGTCATCATTGTTCAACTGTAAATGGGAATCATATTTTCTTTGGCATTGAAGACCAAAATTGCAGGTGTCATCGATAAGATCAATGATTATATACTTATAACTGACACTGGTTCTTTTGGGAAAAATAATCTCCAACCAGATCTACCCAGGGAAAAAGAAAGTACCCATGGACTGAAATAGTATCCACTGGTTGCCATGAATACTGTCTTGCCACTGGTAGATCTGCTTGAGGATTGCTGATTTGGCGAAGAAGGCATAATCCTGTTTTTTCTTACCCATACTCTGAATCACCAAAAAGCAGAGCCATTTCCCGTGTGTCCATTCCAACTCTCCTCTTCAGGTTGGAAGTCTCCTTTACCACATTCCTAATGGCAGAACTCCCAGGATCCTCCCTAACCAAGGGGTGAGCCAAGATGGCCTCCATCTGCATGTTGTATGGGGTCAGCAGGTTGAAGCGGATGTGAGGGAGGATGCTGGGTAGGTGGTGCAGTCTGTAAGGTACAGGGTAGGGTAGAGTAATTTAGTGATGAAAATTCTGGAACATGTAACTAGAAGCCGAATTGACCAAACTAATATCCATGTGAATGTCATCATTACAATTAAGTTTTTGCAGTCATATATTGTGTACATATCAGGGCTCGAAATACTTTCTGCGTAACATTGAAAATTACCTGCACCAGACAAATTTTACCTGCATCACTCTGAATTTTGAAAGTATGGATCATACTTACATTGTTCAGGAACCATTGCTATTTTTTTCTTTTATACTTTATAGGTGGTAACAGTCACTTCAGCGCATACACCTACATCATAGGACATTTATGTATAAAACCCAGTACATGGACCAGCGCAGGATAGGTGCAAGTAGACCTTCAAAACACCTGCACAGCTTTAATTTTACCTGCACTAATCTGCATATGCAGGTGGCATTTTGAACCCTGCATATGCTGACTGATTAAATAAATATCAGACACCTATAATCATAATAGTGATACCCACCTGTCCTCCCTGCTGTGCTGCACCCATCTCACCACAGCCTCCCACACTGTTGTCTCCTTTTTAACATCCAGCTCATCTTGGCTGATGATCCCAGTCAGCTGATTCACACTCAGGCTGCAGAACTCTTCACTGGAGGCAACCTGTTGGTTTGGCAATTTACATATACATGTAAGTACTAGTATGCTAATATGGTAGCTAATACCAAAGTTTTCATCTTGTTTACAAAAGCTTTTCTGAGTCAAGTCAGTGTTTTGTCAGTGATTTTTGAGTATCTGTTTCAACTGTGCTGAATTCATATCATCAAGTCTCCTGAGAGCCATTAAGTGTCTTATATATAGAGCAATGTTAGAGCCTGTAATCACATAAAAGATGACCAACCTTCACAAAGTGACTACAGATATATTGCAGACACTGTTTCAGGACCATGTTCACAGAAAATACATCGGCAAATTTGTACAGGTCCACACAGGTGGAGTCCTCCACATTCTTGGCCATGTAGCTGCTGCAGGTGTTTCGTAGATAGTCCAGTTGAAGGAGGTCGGCTGCCTGGTACAGGGGCTGCACTGTGTCCAGGGACACATGGACGGTTCCAGAGTACATGTAACTCAGGATCTCCCCAAACATGGCTGGATCCAAACCCTGCAGGGCAATAGATCTTTTGAACTTTCACATTGTCATTAACAGCAGCATTCATCATTTTGGATAATGCAGTAATTTAGTGACATGTATAATATAAGGGAGTTTCCGGCGTTTTCCTCAAACTTCCGCATGTCAAAGAACCTAACACACTTATCGAAAAGAGTAGGGGTAACCAGTGTGATAGTAAATAGCAGGAAAAGATATCACAAATAAATTTTTCATCATATTCTATTAATAGTACATGTATTATTATATCTAAAATTCTACTTGCACACTTACGAACCTGTTTGTTACAAGTGAGAATATTATTTTCAGTGAATAATTCTCAGTGTAGTTGGTTAAGTTGATCCTACCTCTTTAAGACAGCAAAAGCACTCAGTAACTGAGTAAGTGGGGAGGGGGGCATGGCGAGAAACACACGTGTTGGTTTCGGTATAAACAATGCGTTTTGACTATAACTGTTATAAATCACATAACGTCCTTGATAAAACGTAAGATACAGATATGTAACATTCTTTAAAAGTTTCCTCTTTCATTCCAATCATAACCTTACCTGTAAAACGACTGTCTTCTGTCGACTTTCCGCCATGCCACATGTAAACATGGCCCTGAAGTAGGGGCTGGCCGCGGACAGAACGAGCCGATGGCAGGGAAACTGCCAACCCTCGACTTCAAGGACGACATCCTGCAGTTCCTCAGCCTTCTGTAAGTCACCCACACTTCCAAAAAAACCGCGCAGATAGCTCTCGTCTTGGTAGGAACGAGGACGAACTGCGCTGGCGTGAGGTTTTTGGTCTGCGGCTGCCATGTTGATGATGATGAAGGTGCTGTACCCATCAGTGGGAACCGCATGCGTAATTTAATTACCCACATAACGTAGCGGTATTATGTGAATAACCGATATTGCGGCGCTGACAGGACGGTTATGTTTTGCGTGCCGTTAACTTATAACGTTAAGTGCTGATTTTGTAGTGAAAGTATTAAACTCAAAAGATACAAGAAACATTTTTTAAAAAATATTTTGCCGGCGAAATTTGGCCCGTCTTCGCCTGGCGTCAGTGAGTCCATAATGTTTTGAGTCAGTGTCGCACAACTCGCACAGCGCCACTACTACTAGTAGTATGTTACATCCTGAAGCAACACGTGACATGCCCAAATCTAACATAGTTTAGATCCTTTAGCCTTTGAAACGAACAACAGGAGATATTTCGCTCACTATGCGATATGAAAGTTTTGTAAAATATTTTGTTACGGATGGTTTAGATTGTCAGAGACCGTATCTGTATCTAAATTTTATATAGCCGGTATATAAACCGCCCTTCGGCGTAACACATCGGCTTCGCAGGCACGCGGCGCGGTAGCCGCTCGTTATATTACACTGAACGACCCGTCACACCTTACTTTTGCACATCTATCTGTAAGCTTTCTTTAAAACCACCCAGAGAAGATGCCCCTACTGTACTTGGTGATAACAAATTCCACTCTACAATAGTTCTGGGAAAGTACGAACACATCAATCCTAGGTTGGTAACTCTGGTATTTGAAGGTATGACTGTTTCTTGTTCTTTTTTGAGCTGGTATCAGATACTTATTAGTTGGTACCGTCCACCAGTTTATTGGTCATTTTGTACATCATGCAAAGTCTGGACATTTTCTACTGCAATTCTGTTTTCATTTTGGTAACGTTAACACTAGCATCCCTGCTCATAGTTGTTTGTACAAAATCTCATTCTGGCAGCTTGGTTGTAAGTTGTAACGCTACCCTTTCCAGTTTATCATTAAACTCACTCACAAATTCGACAACACAATGCTAGGATTAAGTCAATCTCTATGATAAGATGGCTGTTAAAAAATCCTTCAAGGAGGAGCAATAACAAACCCATATAAACCAAGGCGCTTTAAAAGCTCATTGTATAAACAGACACAAGCAACTTGGATATCGACCTAAACGGCTTCGGCGAAGCACCTGTAAGCACCGTCAACTATGATAAGTTACCTTTGTGAGTCTATACGAGCATCTGTCCGTAGGTGATACGAAAGTTCAACCAATAGCTACCATTCATTTATTCATTCAAGCTTCTCAGTCTCCAACTCGTTGCGGTACAAGGACGCCACTATCATAGAGCGGAATGAATCAGAACTGCAACAAGTGGAGAGTGCCCCGGCAACGAGGCGGTGACGATTTCATAATATCAGAAGGGGTGTAGCGTCATATTGTTTTATAATGATAAAGATTTAACGTATTTGTCAAATTTGCTATTTTAACTAAATAGATAATTTCGTCAAGTTATAGACATTATGAAAAAATCTTTTTAGCCTCAAACTTTTATGATAATTTAGTAACATCCTCCTTATAGTAGACTCGTCCAGCCGGGCAGGTCTTGATCCCAGGGTACTGTATGACCAGTGCTACGTGGAGGAAGATTCAAGTTGCAGACAGGTGTTACAGTCGTATTAACACCTGAAACACATCTTTCTTTACGGCTTAAAGGTATCCACCTGTCCTTACGCGACCAGGATGGCGTTAACCACGTTACCGATCAGCCCCAGGTCCCTGTGTTTCGATAAGGACGTGTTTATGAAGGTTGGTTGTGTGTGTGTGAGAGGGGGAGGGGCGCAGGGTAGACGATGTTTAGCAGGGTATATGACGTTATAATAACTTGCCATTGCATTGAACATTACATATTGTATTATCAGATTATATAACGTTACATGATGCCATGATCTTATGTTATGATATTTTCTAATAGAGGGGTGGGGGTGGTGGCAGATCTTGATAAATTTGAGGTCCAGGATCAGGAGTAATTCCTTATAATCAGATAACATTACAAACAAATTTCATCGTTTAACTATTTGGGTGAAAGAAAAGGGCTAAGATCCCGTTTGACATATTGATTGGCCATGGTCACTCTTGGGGTAAGGTATTGTAGCAAGCCTAGGAAATATTGTAAATAAATGTGTGTTGTTACCCCAAGCACAAGAGTCATCTAATTGATAAGACGGGTAACGCTAGTTAACCTTTATTCGTTGCGTTTTTTACCAAGAGTCAGCTTATTCCAATCTGGCAGAAGAACAAAGCATAATTTCTGTATTCAACATGGTGGTATTGTTGTTTACCTTTGCCATTCATCCCATCCACGATATATTTTCTCTCCTACCATGCTAATATGAAAATGTCTCAATTTGAAAACACCGTCGCGTTGCGTTGAGAACGACGGCGCTCCCGGAGGGCGTGACCTTTATTCGTTCTGACGAGACTCGTTATGTTTGTCCGCTGCTACTTACTTTATGCTGAAGCTATTGTTCCTTTCTTGACATGAATGGAGTGCTCTAGATTACAAACTTATTCAGGCAACAAAAAAATCCCGACAACTACCGCTGAGTATTTACCGTCGCACGCAGTAGCGCGTTGGTAAAAAAAATGAGGTTTTTCGGTCAGTAGACCGTGACGTAAAATCGATCCTGGCGCCATGGTCGTTCCATGAAACTTATGCACCTTTCGTTGCAACTTGAACGGCGTGCTGTGGCTACTTCCAAGCGGGTAATCATCAGTTTGCAGTACAACCATCTGTACAGTGTTTTGCACCCTCCACACGGCAAAATGTAACCCGATATATTTGTGTCAAAGGTCTATTCCGGCGGCCAACAACACTAAAGATGAAGGGGTGTGAAGTCTGATATGCCGCTGTTGTCAATGCCCTGGATCAAAGAACGAAAGATTCCACAATAAATGATATAAAACATTGCTGTCAGACTTGTGGTCGACAAATATGCAGTGCAAATCTTGTTATCGGTGTACCATACCCGTACTGAGACAGTTGGTATCGTCTTCAAGGCCGTATTTGCAACAGTTTACATGATCTGGCTTGGGACTTTCACATTTTAAAAAAAGGGGACCAGAGTAAAAATTAATTTGTCGATGTTCAATATCATTTCCATTCTTGGTGGTGCATAAATTGTTTAATAGATGGCTGCTTAATGATCTAAGAGAAAAAGGCGAGTTAGTGAGTTATTAAAGGTTAAAGGTAAGTTTAATAAATACAAATACCTTGTAATGTCGTCATCCAATCTTTTTCCCGCGGTTGCGACCGTAGGTTTCTTGGAAAAAACATGGCGTCGTTCGATCGTGCGCCACAAGTGCGGGAGGTTGTGGCAACAAAGAGACGGTTTTCGACAATTGATCACACTTTGAGTCTAGTTACTGGTTAGCAACACAAACTTTATTTAGTTGTCTTGTGCATGATAATTGTGAACTGGAAGCGAATGTGATAGATCTCTGCCATTCCGGCAAACAACACGGTGACGCAATCCTCCCACGGAGCGGTAGGCTATTACAATGAAGGACGGTACGTTTTTGACCTCGCTGTTTTCAAATGCGTGGTCATCGGAGCCTTTTCATGAATATTCTGAACACTTAAGTCTCTTGGTTATGCATTCCTGTGGTTATTACTGATGTTGCATTTACCGTGTCTCCGTAGATTCCCTGTTTTTGAAAAAACGAATTAAGGTAACTGAACGAATAAAGGTTAACTCGCGTTACATTACCTGGCATGAGTAGATCAACCCTATCTGTCTTGTCTAATGGTAATATACAACCCTGGTTTACTACCTGTTCACTGGCTATGAGTTATGAACTTGTTTTATTTGTACTGTAGGAAAATTTTGACGTGGACCAGTTTGTTGCGGAATGTCGGCGGCGAGTGTCACTGGAAACCCTGCGGGAAGACCTGGAGGTGTACTACAAACTCCTACGCAGCGCCATGATAGAACTCATCAACAAAGACTATGCAGACTTCGTTAACCTGTCCACAAACCTTGTAAGATAATTCATCAGACACTTAGTTAATGGAAGACTTTTCTTCTAGGAAACTACTATTAGTACCTTGTAATTTGCCATAATATTATCAAGGTAGAAAAATTCTCATCTAAATTCTCATATTTTAGTTCACTTACTAGTCTACAGAACATGAAAATGTATTATTCTGTATTTGAGGATGATTTACCTTTTATTTCTAAGTGATTGTTGGACAGAGCTATCTTTGTGTATTGCTGCATTTTATTCATGGTTATGTAGAATTAATAAATAATTTTGCATTCACAGGTTGGAATGGACAAGGCCATAAACAATTTGTCTGTGCCACTGGGGCAACTCAGGGAAGAAGTCATGGTAAGGTCTTTATTATCTAGTATTGCAACAGCAATGTTAGAGTACCTTTTGATACATGAATTCGCACAGTAGTCAAAACAACAAAAACTGAATCTGAGCTTTACCAGTGACAAGGAAGGTACATTTGGCAAGTACTATATATACTGTACACAAGTTTGGTTTTTTATTTTCCTGTTTTGTAGTTCTTCTTCTTTATTCATCAAAATCAACCTTACAGAGATTAATTCTTAGCAGAAGCACCTCTGAATGCCGTTGATCTTACAATGTGACTCAGAGTAAATTCTTACAACGACTAGACAACAGTACGCATGACATACACAGTACATAGACAAATAAAAATACTTAGGCACCAGTCATTGATTTGTTGTACAGTCTGATTGTATAGTTACTTATATCAGAAATACATTCCCCGTAGTATATGTATTGCGGTTCTGATATACTGCTATGACTATGTATATGACTTGAACAGTCAAACAGACACTGACATGTACTTGTGTTGCCAGCAGACAGTGAGAACAGCAATGGACACAGCAGTACAGGAGATAGAAAACAGACTGGCTACCAGGGCTGCTATAAGGGACAAGAAGGTCACATCTCTTATTGTTTCCTACTCTAGGCTTCAGAATTAATCTCATATACCATTCTCATTGAAATTCAACATATGAAACCTTTGTCTTTTAGCTATCTTTCTCAATTGCTAATGGATGATTTTTCTATATTGTCCAGGCCTGTTTACAGAGGCTGATGAACATCACCCATTCTGTGGAGAAGATTGAAAAGATACTGGACATCCAGGACCAAGGGCAGGGAGATGGGGAAAGGTAAACATCATCACCTCAACATTACACATATATTAAGGACTTGAAATAATATGTAGCAAAGCCTGTACATTGTTGTTTTTCAACATGTAATTACGATCTAAATGTATTCGTGCCTTTATGCTAATTTGCTACAATTTGCTGCCTGTGTTTAGGGAGTTGACAGGCCAGCTGATTGAAAGAGTGGCCACTGAGTTCAACCAGCTGCAGTTCTACGTCACACAGAGTAAAGGGCTGCCATTGGTGGAGAAAATTAGACCTGTGAGTCTTCAAAAACTTTTCAGTTCCATTGTACTGTAAATTCCTTAATTTTTGTGGAAACCTAAATTTTGCATTAGAAGGGGAAAGGAGGTTTTGTATTAGGAGGGAAAGGATGTCACAAAAAATGCAAAGATAAGAGCACTGCAAACATTTCAAGATTTACAGTTTAAGACACATATTACAGTCCAACTAATGACCACTTCTGTGTAAGGATTAAAGATTTATCCGCTGATCGGCCAGTGTATTTTTTTTGTTGGTTCGCTACAAGCACTAAGAATCCTGTCCATAGTAGCCACCTGTCTAGGTGGACTCCTAGTCCATAGTGACCATTTTCTCCAAGCCCCTTAAGTTGAACACGTTTGACTATAGCATGACTATTTTCCACAGAGAATAGCAGCCATAACGACCACCTTACAGCACAGTTTGGAGACGTCATTCCTGGAGGGTCTGAGGACCAGTAACAGGGACATCCTCAGGCAGTGTCTCAGGACATATGCCACCATAGACAAGATCAAGGATGCAGAGGCTCTCTTCAGACAGACCATTGTTAGACCATATATGGAAGAGGTAAGAAATGCAGGCAATGTCTAACTGTTTGTTTTTTTGGATGTAGTCAGATGATTCCCTTTTTATATAGATTGGAAGAAAATTGATAAGAAGAATGATATATTCTCTTGATACATACACTTGGGTTCAATGTATCAGTAATTGGAATATAATAAGTACTTTGTATTTTGATGAATATCATTTGTACTGTACACATAATCATACAGGTTTTTCTGTGTGTGTACAGGTGATTACAGAAGCAGTGCTGATGTCCCATCCCCAGGGTTTGAGGGGTCTGTACAGCAGGGTGTTAGACTTCATCCCTGCACACTGTAAACCTCTTAGGGAGGTTACTACTGGCCTGGTGCCTAGGTACAGGGTTTTATGTTCCAACTGATTATAGGTTATGAACTACACTAAAATATGATGTTGTTTTCTGCCTAATTTTTGCTGTAATATTCTGTGCAAGTTGTTTGTACATGTATATATATATATGTGTATGTATCACATAAACATTGTTTATGCAATACTCTAGAAAAGTCAATGTTTTGTTGAACTTTTTACACACATGTACATACAGGTGATGATGAAATTAGTCTTGTGAAATAATTTGGCAAAATGGGGTCATTAGTGTGAACAGTTTTTAGAAGCTTGTATGTTTCAGATATTGTTGAACAGCTCTGACTGTATTATACGTACATACATGTATAATCAAAATGTAGCTCTTGGAAAAGAAAGAATTGTTATTGACGTATTCTAAAAAGAGGAGCTAGTGTTTATGTTTTAACTCATGATATACATTCTCTTCTTCAGTGTTCTATTGTTTTCTTGTTGTGTGTAGCTCTGCCCAGGGTGAGGTGGTGCGAGGGTATGATTTCCTAGTAAATGCAGTGTGGCCAGAAGTCATAGCAGGGTTAGAGAAGAGAACACCCTCCATCTTTGCACCTGGCAACCCCAGCATGTTTCACCAGGTAAGATGTGGTAGATTTGTAGTTAGTATTACATGTGTTTGTGTGCCTGTGAACTAATGTTCCATACAGCTTGTGCTCCCCAGACATGTAATTCAGTAGCAATTGCAAGAAGGGACTTTGTAGAAAGAAACTGAAAAAGTAGACTGTAGCTTGTAGTAGAATATTGTCATTTGAAAGTTTTAGTATATTTGAAATGTAGTACTGTTGCTTCTTTTAAGTTTAAATGGGCATTATCTGTATTTTGTCTGATCTTAAACTTTACCACCTAACAGAAGATTTGAATTGATCTCAGTGCTAATACTGACATGGATATTTTCACTCTTCTTCTAACCTACGGTTTCATGTTAAGATGTTAGATGGGTTTAGCTTTGAAATTCCCCTTACTCAGAAATAGTCTTTAATACATGTATTGATATTTTTTTTGCTTAAAGTTTTTTTAATTTAAAGCTAGTAAATGGCATTTTTTGTATTTGTTGTAGAAATACTTGACGAGTATGAACTTCCTGGATGCCTTTGAGTTGGAGTGTGGTTCCCAGGCCAGTGTCAAGAGACTGAGGTCCCATCCCAGCTACAACACCTTCATGACAAAATGGAGTCTTCCTGTATACTACCAAATAAGGTATAGGAAAAGTAAAATTTCTTGTCATGGTTGAAACCAATACTCATTGATTCTATGTAATTAAGATTTTATGACATAGAAAAGTTGCTGTTTTACTTACCAATGTTCTTCTGACCACATACATGATTCCAAATGATAAAAAAGCTGACCATAATTTTTTTTAAAAACCTGCACTGCAGGTTTCAGGAGATAGGTGGTGCTCTTGAGACATCCCTGATGTCCCCCTTCAACAATGCCTCAGATAAGACTCTCTTCCAACTGAACGCACCTTACACATTGTGGCAGTGCATGGCGAAATGTTGGGCGCAGGACATCTACCTATCACCGCTCTGTCATCGCTTCTGGAAACTCACGCTACAACTGCTGGCGAGATATAGCACCTGGGTGAAAGAAATTCGCGAGAAAGAAATTCCTAGGAAGGAGACTGACCAGACTGGCGAATCATCAACAGGGACACCATCCACTACCAATGCTCTTATGATATACACACCTACTATGACAACAGTGACCACAACCCCTGCTTCTCTGGCATCCACACCAGGACCCCCCTCACAAGGCACTGCCCCCAGCACTCCACTGGTCACAATGACTCAAATGGTTTGTCTGGTCACCGACTCAGATACCATCATCAACAAGGTAAATAACAGTATTCTTCAACTTGGTCTTGATGATAGCTTCATGTATTTGAATTGGTGAATATCTTGAGGGAATAATAATGTCTTAATCATCAGGTTGTTATTCCTTCTTGTATTGCAACACAGGTTGATGAATTCTTTTCCACTGTGGTCCAACCCAAGGTTGCGGCCATTGGTGTGAAGAACACAGATGTGCTTACAGGTAAATTGAAATCTTTGAAGTTTTAGCTATAAGTTGTTAAAGTCAGGCGGAGCTAATAATTAAATCCAGAATCATAGTGACAGTGTTAACTTGTTTCACATAATATACATGCACTTGATCAAGTTGTCAAAATATTCAATGAACAATTCTAGTGTCTTTTTTGCAGAAAAAAGGTCCATTCATAAACAAGAGCTTTGCAATACATGTACATGTAATACTGCACCCCCTTGGTTCTTGATACTTATACATAATCTTCTCTGTTTTGTAATGTAGATGCATTAGGGGAGTCTAAAGAACTGATATCCCAGGAGCTGCCAGGGTTTGGTGATTTCATAGTACAGCAGATAGCTGAACACTGTGTGGTCAACCTCAAACCTGCTAATGACATCCCCAGACTGTACAGGAGAACAAACAGAGAGGTATGGTCACTTACCACTTAGTTCAGCAGTATACAAAATGTATGATAACAGTATCATTGGAAAATGTTATTGACTTTACGTACATGATGTAGATTTCATTTATGTTTACTTTCCGCTATGATTATTGCTGGCTGGTCTGTGTTTCTGCAATTGCCAACATACAAATTCAGTGCTGTTGTGTCTGTGGGACTGGAAGTATTGTATGGGCAAGGGGGGGGGGGTCAACCGTTATATCTGATTAATAGTATGTTATTTCCCCTTAAATCAACAGTCTGTTGCACATTGGTAATGGCTTTTGTTCTGCTTTTGTGTCTTCTATACTTGTAGGTACCCTCCAAGGCTTCCTCTTATGTGTCTGCCACAGTCAAACCCTTACAAATGTTCCTGGAGGAACATGCAGTTATCATCTCTGCCACTAGGAGGAGCCAGTGGGTTGTCAGCATTCTGAAGGTGGTTACAGAAAGGTAAAGGTACATTCCTTATCCTTTTGATTTCTGTATCACTACAAAATTAAAGAAAACTGTATGAGATGACAAATAAACAAACAAACAAACAATATGCTGTACTCTACTTTCAGATACTACTCAGTCACGGATGATATACTAACAGCGGTGAGGAAAATGGAAGACAGTCTGAAGAGGCTGAAGAAGCTTCGCAAAGGCGACAGTGGGAACTCATCGTCTTCTGGGGGGATGAGCGATGACGACAAGATCAGACTTCAATTGGTCCTAGACGTCAAGCAGTTTGGGGAAGAGGTATGCACAAATAACTGCTTAAAAACATATTACAGGTATGGAATGTAAGGTAAACTAAAGGTAGTCAGATACTGTTTTAGATTTATAGGCTGTAGTGATAATATTAGAAGTTATAGTCTATGTATCTGTATCATACAACTTTGGCCTCCATGAACCTTTATGCAGATAAGAAGTCTGACTATACTGTACCAGTTTGTGTCAGGCCTGTGTTATCATTGTTGTGTGATGATGTGTAAAATTCCTTAACACCAGTCCTACGCATGCATGAGTGGTTCACTTCTAAGTAAATAGTGAGTTTTATTCAGTAAATAGTACCATTTGGGAAGGTTTTTCTCAGAAAGGCTAGTGTAAAGGCAACACATTAAGTTCAGTTCAGTTCATCTTCTGAGAGCTGACACCACCATCGCCACAAAAACCTGTTCAGCAACACAAGGGAGCGGATGAACTGAGGGGAGGGGGGCAGTGTTATTTCAGACAATTTCGTGTAAAAAGGCAGCATTCTATGGCTTAGTGGAGATGATTTGACTATAATGGTTATGAAGACTATGCCATGGTCAGTAACTTGGTCAACCTAGATATTCCGCTTTTGGCAGAATCTGCTCCCTGAAGTGCATGCGGAAGCTACAGGGCATATTCCCTCAATTCTCTGATTAAAAACAAACTTAAGGTACATGTAAATATATGACCTTCCTTATTATAAGGAGTCACTGTGAGTCTACTGTGTGGTACATGCAGTTCTTCTTTGAACTATTATTTAGTAACAACTGTCCTAATTAGAGTTAGACATACCTAATATGAAATATCAGCACCAGAATTACAGTTGTATGGGCTTAAAGTGAATCCTTTGCAATGAGTATTTAGTAATCTATCCTAATCCTCTGTATCTATGATATTGGCTCAGAATATTCAGAGCTACCTTACATGGGAGGGTAGCTGTTAGATTGTGTATCTCGTGTCATTTATGTCATGTGTTTTTGGCAGATCCAGGCCCTGTCCGTCCCCCTGGATGCCATCTCCACTTACAGACAGCTGTTAGAACTGGTGGAGTCAGCACAGACCAGCGCTACACAGGCACAGTAGGGACATGCAACTATCAGTGGCAATCTTGCTATTGCTGTTAAGGTTCTCTTTGCTTGTTATGTTGAAATTACGGATGGAATGAAATGATACAGCACAAGAAAAACTTTTCTCTAGTAGACCTTATTAGTAGGTTAACACCTATCAATGTTAAGTCAGGGGGTGTAAAATCATGTTTTCATCCGTATACCATTGAAGTTGATATTTTGGTGTCTATGTTGCCACATAAGACAAGAGGAAGCATATTGTGCAACATGGAGCTCAATATACATACATATGGATGTTCTGGTGAGCATACTTGTGCTGATTTACATGTATGTAGTGTATTATGATTCGGTGCAAAAGATTTGATTAGACTTCAAAGCATACTTCGTTGGACAAGCTCCGACCCAGAATACACATATACCAAAGAAAAAGTAATATTATTATAGTTACACTGACTAGTATAGTGTTTCATTATAGAACTATTGTTTGGAAAATATCAGAATTGCATTAAACAAAGCAAAAGGGCTTGTTAACTTGGGCAGTTTTGGTGCAAGTATTAACTATTTGTGCAATACATATTATTATATGAATTATAGTATGAGTCTGTATGACCAAACAGTTTTGTGCTTTAAGTTAGAAGTGAACTTTTAAGAGTGGTGACATGTTGAATATTTAAGATGATCTAGAAATGTTTGGGTCAAAAAACAATAAAGATATTTGGAACATTTAATCATTACCATTTAGTATAAAGTCATATATTTTAGGATAAAATTTTCAAATCATCAAATTTTGTTGAAATACTTAATATTATTTAGCTTATTAAGCTAGGTTAAAATATAATTAATAGGCCACATTAAGGCTAAGGATAGCATCAATGTTGGGTTAAGGAATTTTTGTTTTCAGTCCAAATAAAGGTAACAGTGCTTGTATTTTAAGTAGAGTTGAGAGAGAAAGAGTTGTCCAGGACATGCAATACCTAAATAAGCATGAGAACTCTAAATGCCAGTCTGTCAGAACCTTGATGTGAAACACATGACTCGTGTAAAGAGGAAGTGACCTATGAAAACACCTGTATCTTTTGGAAGTTCCAGTTCCTAATAGGATTGAAATGCACAAAGGGTAGTTATGTGATAATGTGTAGAAAATGTACATAAATCTATTACGATAAATCCTTAAAAAGGTGCTTGTTGCAAAGTGAGTAATCTTTGCATGAATGCTGATATCGAGTTCCACTTCCTGAAGTGCTGTAAAACAAATAAAGGAGATGCCTGAAGGGAAGAAGGCAGTGAGTCACCCCCATGCTGGTGATTATGAGATTAAATGGGAACTTCTGCATTCCACTGTTCTAGGTACAAAAGGAACCATTTTATGAAAACAAGAACTAAAATCTTTGTCTGTCCTATTTATCTTCTCTCAAAACAGTGAATCATACTTACAAGGACAAGTTCCCGTTATTGAACACTTGTACAGGTAATCATTTGATAGTTTTATATCCCCTTCTTTTATTCACCTCCAAAACAGGCAAAGACACTCAGTAGTTTCTTCTCTAGGAGAAATTATCACCAATTAAGCCTAGTTTGCAGCATGAAACTGATGCAGTCAAGATTGCAGTGTCTCTAACACAGTCTGTTGGACCTGACACCTACATTGAAGACAGTTTTTAACCTTCTCCCAACTGAGATAGCCTTTTGGTACAGGATTTGTATTAGTTTAAGAAGTAGGTTAGCAGGGAGAAGGTTATTCGTATGACGTCAGTATTGGTAGATAGTGAGTGTATGGATACAGAGAGGTACATTAATTTTTCAACTTGATTTCCCTGTACAAAATGAAGAGGTATTTTATGGTTCATTTTCGGTAAATTTCCTCCTTCCAATACAGCATCTGACGTACCAGATTTTCAGTTCTATGAGACACGTCTATTTTCATTTTCCATTATGAATAGATAGCTACCTTAAGAATTAACAAGATATTGGACACACTAACAGCTCCTCCCCCCACACTCTGGACTTTCCTGGACTGATGCACAAATCCCTCTGAATCTAAACCAGGCCATGGAGCCTTCCCTCACAGACACAGGTATGCATAGTGAACATGGTTGAAATTGGAGGATAGTCAGCACTGAAACTACATCAACAAAATGTCCCAGTAAGTAAATATTATCCAGGAGAATTAATGGCACTTTGACACCACACACTACAGCTGCCAGGGCCTTACTAAATAGATGAGTACACATGCACAAACACTGACATACTTCACTTCTAGGGTCATATTTCCCTGTATTAGAACATATCCATTTATAATCATTCCTAAACCATCCCTAAAACTTTAGTAAAAGTAGATAAGATATTAGTTTGGTAGCATGAAATTTAACAGTTGCCAAAGCTTATTTAGCAATTGCCAATGTACTCAACTTTGATATAACGAAGTTATACTGTCACAGTTTTTACATGTAGATTTTGTTGGGGTTATCAGTAACTTATCACATGGCAAAATGTTGTAATCTTGTACTATTTATTGCAAATATTACTAATTGTATTACACAAATGCAATTAGAAGTTGCCTTTGCCAAGCTTTGGTAGCCTTTTCATATTTTACCAGACACCATTTTTGTAAACTAGTATGTACTGACCATCATTACTGTAACAGAAATCTAATCATCAATTGAGGAATTTCTTATAGTCCTATGTGGTACACTTTTAGATTTAGTCTATACATGTAAGTCCGAAACGATAAAAGTCAGAATAAGGACATATCCCCTATATCACATGGTAACGACACCCTTGATCCACCACCATGAACATGAACCTTTGCACTTGACATGAGATCTGATCCACAAACATTTGCACTCGCCCAGCCAGACTCACATTCCACACAGACATGCTAACCTTGTTCTCTGCTTACTGAGTTATTAATAGTTAACAATTATCTCCTCCAGGCTTCCAAATATGTCACTGGAGAGATTGGCTAAAAATACAGTTTGTCCTTCTTGATTAAATGCACATATTGATTCAGTCTGGGGTAACTTGGATAAGAGATATGGAAGAATTTCTTACAAGATTCAGTTGAACTAACTGATATCATGTTCAATCTGCTGACAAGTTTAAGAAAGTAAATCTAAATTGCATAAAAACATGTACATTATAGTGTCTGTCCTTGGCTTTCAAATTGAATGGTTTTGTATAACATAGGTTCATAAGCAAATAACAAGTAAGCTACACCGAATTCAATTTTTCAGGAATCAAAGTTATTTCAACAAGTAAAATGTTACAATATAACATTACAGTCTAAAGAAGGATCTTTCACTTAACACATCATTATGCTATATGGTCCCATCAACATTTTCGATTTTCAGATATTACAATCTGTTTCCCTCCAAAACATACAATGTACATAGTGGCACTGGCTTGAATACAATGTCTTTTGATTTGTATTATATCTGTCTCTGGAAGCATAGTCAATTGCTTGACTTTGAAGAGGTACATTTTTTTGTATTTGAAGCTGTTATCTATCTAATCCCCTGGTGAATCTGGCCCATCCAGAACTGTGTAGTCTGGTCCTGAGGTACTCTCATCCCCGGGGGAGTCTGGTCCATCTAAGGTGGTGTAATCTGGCCCTGCTGCAGTCTCCTCCCCAGGGGAGTCTGGGCCTTCCAACACTGTATAGTCTGCTTCCTTCGACAATGTGCCCGCACTTGGCTTTGAACTTCCAGGTTGAAGAGAAGTATAGTCGTGTCCGTCTTGCGGAGTTTGGGGATTCTCAGATGGTCTCACTTCGTGATGCTCTCTCGGCCCCCGTAAACTTTGATAATCTGCACCTTTATTCAGTCCCTGGTATATGTGATTGCTGTTTGAGTTGTTTGCACCCGGCTGTCTTTCGTGTGGCCCTTTTAGGTTGGAATAGTTTTCATCCTTGGCAGCTTTCTTTTTGTTTTTCTTGTCCTTGCGTTCCCGTACTTTCTGAGGATCCGCGTACTGGTCGTCAACTATCTGTGCATACTGAGGCTCATCGATGATAATGTTCCGCTGGGGTTGGGGGGTCTTGTCAGTTGCTCCTGGGTTGGGCTGTACAAATGCTCCAGGGGCATCCTTGGGAAAGAAGCAAAAACAAAGTATTTACTATCATAAATGGCAGAATTTTTATTAGGTCCTATTACTAGGACACGGACACACCATTTTCATTTGTTGGTTGTTGGATTTAAGAGAAACAATGCCGAATTGGATGAAGTAAATGGAGTTAAAGTTTATAGCTTAAATTGAACACAGTTTTAGGGAATGGATTTTTGTAGTGATATTTTTTCATTTTGTCCTAGTGTTCTGTTTTCATCTGTGCATTTTGTTAAATGTTTTACTTTGAGATGTATGAGAAATAAGGAATGTTGTAACGGTTACTGTAAACCTGGTTAACGCTGTACAGAAGTAGTTTTCTTAACGTACATCATGTACATGTTGTTACTCTTCTGGTATTGTATTTCTTAAACAACTCACTTCCCCCTAGGATTCTTACATCTGCTTGGAGATTATAATATCATGCTTTGTTTGAGAAAGTTATACTGGATGTTGGGGACTGGGATATTTTGGTAAATGAAAAGTTGACACTGATGACTGAGAGTGAGCTTTGAGTTACATATTTGCTATGCCAAGACAGCTGGCCTTTGCTATGTAATCAAAGTCACAGATGTAAAGAAAACAAAAACGAGTATGCGGTCTTGCTACTGTAACAGGCATTTTAGTAGTGCTATCACCATGCACATCCCACTCAAAAGTCTAAAACGTATTTACAATACATTAATAGCTAGCTGTTGTGCTAAGATGAGTTAATTGATCGAGCTATCCTGATCTATTCTACACCATGTAGTTGTCTGGGAATGTTTACCAACTGAGTTCAAAGTCCTTGCTATGTGGTCCTATAGGGGAATGTGGGTTCCTGTGGGTACAAAAACAGGGCAAATAGAGGTGGTACAGTTAGATTGGGGGTCTGACTGTGCCACTTCAGAACTGGGAGAAATATCAGTAAAGAGAACAGTAATGGTGAATGTTTTCAGTTTTATATGATTCAACTTACATGCTCAGGATAACTTGTAGGTCATACATTACTCCCTTGGCATGCCATAGGACAGTTCCCTAACATTATTTATCGACAACTAACCTGAACATCAAGATATTGCTGCTTGACATATTCGACCAATGTATGCACACTTGCACATCAAGTTATAAGGAATAAAAAACAAGACTGAACAGCAAACTTCCCTGACATGCATTTGGCATCTAACAAATGGTTATGTATTATGTACTCTGCACTGTAGAGTATGTAAAAATAATGCCAAAAAAAACAAAAGTTTGACTTCCTCACCATGCGTGGTTTGAACTGCGGTGTCTTGTCAGCGTATCCAGGGTTAGAGAACACCCCATCCGCTCCCACCCCTCCCTCGTAGATGACATTGTCCACGATTCCCGCGTCATCGCCAGCATATATTTCATTATCCACTGTACCTTCTTCTGTAGGGTGGGGGTGTCCATTCTGTAAACTACTCATGGTCACCTATGGCAAATAAATGTTTTGTCATTTGTAATTTTAACCTTTTAAAAAGTTGACAATTGTAATATACTTGAATCTTAATCTAAATGGCAACAGACCATCACACCAATGTTAATGGCCAGAAAAAATACAGTACACATTACATACTGGTAAATGGACATTGAAGACTGTATTGATGCGATATAAAAGCTTAAGTCTTCCATAGCTATTGAAAAACATTGTTGAAGATTCACTTTGTAACTTACCCTTTGGGTCTTGTGCTTTCCCATATTCCTATGCAAAAGAAAAGAGAAATTTGTATTTACATTAAAATTTTAGATATAAAACTGCTAGGTAACTGCTAAATGGTAAGATTACACTACAAGATAACTTCCCTGTCAATTTTGAATAGTTACACATGTTGTGTTTTTAGTAACAAAACCTGCCAACAGTGCAAATGTTGTTCTTACCTTGGTTTGAACTTCCTGCGCCATATGATGAAGAGTACCACACCTGCCACAATGAAGATGATAACAGCTGCAGATGTTCCACCTGCAATGGCAGCTGTTGGGTACCTACTCATAGGTAAGCTGTCTGAGGTGAGAAGAATTAATACGATGATGAGTTTACAGAAAATAATCATACAACTTTTAAAAGTAAAATTATCAATCACAAATTGGCAGATTTAAAGTGGACAAAAGAAAGTGCATTGATGAGTCAGTGCATTGATGAGTCAGTGCACATTTTTACTCTGAGCAAATATAATGTTGTTGCTCTGAGCATAACCATGGCATTAGGACTGGTTGAAAACATAAATACCAATATATACATTGTAACTAAAGTAAAGACGTTACATGCTGAGAATAGGGCACGTATGACTGAAGGGAAGGAAAACAGTCTGACACAAATAGAGCTGCTACAACGGGTGGTAAATCATTTACCACTGAAAAATGATATGGAGTACAGTGACTGTACTCCATATCATTGTATGTACAAAAAAAGTTAGAGATGTGAAAGATACAATTATATTGTTACTCGGCTAATTAGTAATTCCAATGTATACGTTTTCACATTATTTCTAGTAAATTAGATCTGTAATGATAAAAGTCAGAGTAAATGAGAAACAGTATTGTACCATACCTGGAGAGCCAGGTGTCAGCATGGCTAAGCTAGATCTAGA
>NC_049979.1:19583958-19593539 GCF_000003815.2 Branchiostoma floridae | reverse complement strand
ATGTTGCATCTGCTACGATAGAGGTTGACTTGATGTTAACAAAGTTGAATGATTTCTCCTGGATGTAGTGTATTGGTCACCCGAGTCAAACACAGTGGTTGAGGAAGTTGTGCTAAACTTACTTTCCTCTGTAGTTGTGTCTTCATCTTCACATTCTGAATTTGTTGGATCATCTGAAATAAATAGATACATTGTATTCAAGAAAGAAATAATTTTAAGACAAGTTCCTTGACTTCCGTAAATAATTTCATCAGGTTGGTAGATCATAGGCCATTTTCTTTTACACAACCAGTTTTTTTTTCCCACCTGCTGACATTTCGATGTCTGTCAGACAGAGCTTCTAACTGAAATTCTGCTTCTCATTGCTATATGTAGCTGATGTAGGTGGCGCTTTCGCGGCGAGAACACTATCCCAAACGTGTAAGGAAGTCCACCCCAGTGATGAACCAGGACAAAGGTGGATACAAACTCAGCCACGTTTGGGATAGCGTTCTCTCCGCAAAAGTGCCACCTACATCGGCTACATATAGCGGCAAGAAGCAGAACTCCATTAAGGAGCTCTGAGGAAGATGTCTGACAGACATCGAAACGTCAGCAGGTGAGAAAAACAATGGTTGTGTAAAAGAAAACTCTTATGTCCTAAGTTTCTTGACACTATAGCAAAATGTCAAATGAAGCACATGCAAAGCAGAGAAAAGAAGTTTACTCACAAGTGTGGGTGCCTACAAGCTTAAAGAGCAGGCATTGGCTCCCCATTGTTGCATCACGGCTGCATGATATTGACAGCTTCACCAGTAAGCCGTGAAGATCTTCATTGTCATTGTCTAATCCAGACCACTGATTTCCAAATAGCAAAACAAAGGCAAAAAGGAAGTACATTTACATTTGTTGGTGCCATAAGAGGCCATACAAATCTAATATCTTGGTTGTGTGAAAAGAATAGCCGGAGCCAGCGGAACAAATATATTGTCAAAAACAATACATTTAGGGTTGATGGTACATGGGATCTTTTTTTTCCAAATCAGATGAAAATAAAGCAAATATGACAGCAAAGAAGTTAGATTGGTGTGACCTTAACATGCTCAAAGAAATACAGCCTTTCATAGAGTCAATCGATCAATGTTTATTGCAAGTCACAATATAGTTACTGTACTTATTTTTACCTCCATGAAATGTCATAGAAGTTATATTTTCACTAGCATTTGTGTGTCAGTCTGTGTGTCAACAAGATCATGTAAATGTGCAAGTCATTTGCATAAAATTTACAAAAGCTCTAAATATTTCATGGAGGTATGAGGTCGCCAAAGTCTAGTTCAAGAATGACTTAATTAGGAGCAGAAAGGGCTATGCAACTTACCTGCAAAGCAATCTGGTTGTTTGATGCAACAGATATTTGATCCGACGGATCAGCTATATTGAAAGTATGTTCTGTGACACATGTTAGGTTCCTCCAATGACCATCATTTTCAAGGTACTCTTGCTTTGTAACTGTACAACCCCAGTTTTTGTTCAAATCAACCCATTCATTTCTATTCTTCATATACTTCAGCACCCTGGTTCTTAGATTGCCCACTGTTGTAGCTTTGGGTAGTCCAGAATTCCCTACTCTGACTCTGCAGCCTGCAAGGTTGAAAAAGTGAATGGTGTAAACTTTTTGTAGTATGATCATTTGGTAATTAATAGGTGAGGTGGCACAAGAAAAATGCATACATCTATATGATACATGTATCAGGGAGGAAAATGTATGTATGTTAAATTATGCAAAAGGATGTAAGGACAGCAATTGGAAATAAAATCAAAGAATCAGATTCCCTCAGGTATGTAATTATTGACTATTGATGGAAATTAAGCTCTAATTTACAATTTACAGGAAGAGAGTGTGCAAATACTTTCTATGGACATCATTCAACATTACATGCATACATATCTCATTACCCTGGGAATGCTCATGATTTCATGCCATAAATTTCATAAGTATCCGAAACACTTTTTCTTATTTAAATTGGAATGATAAGAGTGTATTAAATGAGGTTTTCTTGTGTGTATGAATTTGTTTAACAGAGAATCTAACATTAGAGTAGCCATGCATGTCAGGAACCAGTGTACTGTTACAGGACCGAGGTGACTGTTCACTTATTGTAAATAGCTCAGTCCAACTATGTGTAAAAATGTATTTGACATCCCTGGGCAAATTATTCACTGTATTTGACATCCCTGGGCAAATTATTCACTGTTTTCTGGCCAACTTACTAGTATAATACAATATAACAGTTACCAAAATTTGTATTTACTCAGTCCCAATAGCAATCTGGTATAGATAGCAATACCATGCTTTATTACCTACATAAAATGGAGGTATCATTTTTTATGTGTCTGTCTGTTTGTGTGTCTGGATATTTGTTGTCACCATAACTCTAGAACCTCTGGATAGATTGTAATGATATTTGGTATGGGGTGTACATAACCAGGCATATTATGCAGATGTGCAATTGCATAATAAGAATATTTCATGGAAGTATGAGGTCTCCGAAGTCTTGTGTTACCTACCGCTGTTACTGTCATATATGCTTTATGATGATTGAATTTGCTTGAAAGACGTACGCGTGTCTAACAATCGGTAGTTTGGCACCAGTACTTACCGAGCATTTCCCGTTCTTTACTGCATTTATTTATATCCGACCAAAATGTATGTTGCCACGAACACTGACACCAACATCTATCGTCACTGTCACTGTTGTTGTTTGCGTCAGTGCTTAAATGTCCCTCACAGCTGTTACATGTACCGCTGTCCGTTCTACCAGTTGTAAAACGGTCTCCAGCTTCCTCTTGTCCATTTGGGTCTGAAATCCTTTCGACATAACAACGTTCGTTTCCAACACATTGCCCCATGGAGAGAACAGTCGCAGTGAAGCAGGTGATCATGGATAGCATGATCCATGCCTGCATGCTTAAACCAACACACGCCTTTCTGCCGCCCATGGCGAAGTGTGTATCCTCCAGTGAATTTACCATTGAACGTAAAAATCAGCTTTCTGGAATGCTCACACGATAATTAGGCCTTTATGAAACGTACACTGACAGCTCTCCCTTGATATGATGTACACGTATATTCCAAACTTCGAACACGGAAGTTCTCGAAGAAAAAAAATCGACTCGGATTAAAATCACAGACAGTGAAGCACTGGGCGCATTCCGCTGAAGTGTTCCCTATTGGGCTGGGCTCAATCACTTTCCACTGGGCGAGTTAAGTTAAATGTTGTTCAAACTCGTATCCTCGATCGTCTAGTGTGTCCGCAAGCTGAGGCGATCCAAGACGAACGCAGCTGCAAGCTCAGAGTTCTGTAGTGCGTTGTTTACTGTAGCAGTGTTCCGAAGGGACCCACCCTTTGGCCAGACATTTTTTTGCATGTGGAGCCACGATTCATTGCCAGTTTAACTGCTTGATGACGGAAGTATTGTATAACGTCTTCGCTTCCAACTTGCACTTCAACATACCGACAGAGCGTAGTTTCCGTCACGTCCGAACCGTCGTCGGCTGCCTGTACTCTCGACCAGGAAGTGATTTCGCACACGGCGTTAGTCATGTGACTCTTCGTTATCCGACCGTGATGAGTGTTATCAAATACGCCTCCCATTCCGGCATGTGATCCCGCATTGCAATGAACATCAATAGCTTTGGGGAGAATTGAATTATATATTTTATGCAATAAACATGTTATTTATTATAAGTCACCATTTCAGTCTCATATCAAATTTTGTAATATGAAGAACCAAGAAATGATTGAAATATTTCTAATTGCATAAAGAATTGCAACATGCAGATGTTACGAACCTTCCATAGCGTGCATTATTCAAGAGGGTGTAAGTATTGGCGATTTTAACTTTAAGATTACGTACTGTGTATAGCGGCTTGTGATGTTTCTTTAGATAACCGTTTGGTTATCAACAACAAATGGACTTAAATCGATCTTGAATTTATCACTGGATTGCCTAATTTCAACAAGACTACTTGCCTCACGCTATGTCTTTGTCATTGCTATTCAGAAGCTGAACAGATTTTCATCTTTAAGAAATTAGATGTGACGTATTAGAGGATTTTTTGCTGTCAATGCGACACAATGCATGTTAAAAATACGCCATGCGGAACACGAGTGAAGTACAGGAAGCTTTGGAAAAGATACTGATGTCAATGCAAGGAAGTTAACCTCCTTGTTAGCACTAAGCATCTGGGAAAGAGTATATAATAGTGGAACACACAGAAAACTGCCAGTGGACTGCGCAGAGCTGTGTGGACCTATATAGAAACGGAGATGGGCGCCACTCGATGCACCATTTGGTGCGGGATGGACTACAAAAACAGTAAGTTCTTGAAATCATTTCACCGTGTCTTGTATCGTACAAGCTCAATTATTAGCTTCCTGAGCTACATGCAGCATCTGAACCTTACAATCTACATTTTCCAACGAGAAGACAGATTTGGAAAAACCTGGTCCCGGAGCGGCATTCATTCAGAGCGGCATTATCACACAACTACTGACAGGTCGGTCAATAACATTATCTTACATTACTTTCTTAGACCTATTGCCCGTAAACATTATCTGCGACACTGAAAATGAAGTTTTCGTGGTCAATGCCATCTACAACCGGATGGTACGGAGATCGCGGGCAATTAATGTCATTGACAACAACGGCGGCAATTGGACCGTGGACAACGTCATATGTCAAGGTGAACACTGTATATCAAAAGGTAACTGTGCATTGGTTTCCGCGAAAGAAGGATATTCTAATGCCAAATCCTTATCATTTTTATTCTTTATCATTAAAGTCTGATTATTGCATTTACTTAAAACGTCACTCGCCTCGTTACTCTTACTCTATCATACATCTCTGCAGAGTGCACTAGAGTCATTTTACGTACAAGAAAAATGAAGAATGTCTACTAGGACAGCGAAACCATGGACATTAACAGTAAGGCATACAATGCGTAATTACAAGCGATTTCTGCTAAAATATTAATTTACTCAACAGTGTGTCTAAATCAACCTTCATGTGCACAATAGTGCATTTTGTTTTTACAATATGCACGTAAATACATGTTAAACTTTTGTTGTCTCTTGTGACAAATAAACGTTAACTTTGTACAACGTTATGGCCATATACATGTATACAAGCCGATCATAGTAGTGCTAAATAAAATTTAGATGTTATTCTTGGCAGCTTCGACATTTCTTTGATATTCTACGATACAGATAATCGTTTTCATTGTCTTGTTTCGTTCTGTATAGTGCAAGTACAGCTGTAAGGCTGAGGGTTTTGAATCCAATAATGCAGTATCTTTTTTTTATCTTATGGCAGCTGAGGGACAGATTGGAGGTCATAAGAAACAAGGTTCAACAATTGTGGAGCATATCATCGTTGCTTATAAATGGACAGCCATGCATAGTTTGCCTTCTGCGTCATGGTATTGAAATTGAATTGAAATTTAAGAACACAGGATCTCCCCGAAAATAGAAATGCACTTCTATTTACATTTTGCGGCTAAGTAGAGTTTATGCACTTTGTACAGTTATCGGCAGGTGGCATGGCGAAATTCATCACTTGTTATTAAGCGGTGAGCACACTTCAAAAATGTGCCTAAGGGATGTTTCTTTGTTGTTATCAACATACCTGGCAGCCTCAGAAACGACAAAGATCACAATGCTCATTTTCAAAATGATTTTTGCCCAGAAAAGCCTCGAATGTTGCTGCTGCAAATAAACGAGGAATTTGCCCTCTCTGACAGCAAAGTCAGCGATATTGTTGGTTCATGTCGACGCGCCACTAAAACACACCAAAAACCCAAACCAAAAGACAAACCACCACAAGTAAAGGTTCTTTCAGGACATGCAAATATTCATGTCAGAGGTCATGGGCACACTGACGACTCGTGCAGGTAGGGAAGAACTTCACTTCCTTGTCGATTTTAGAAACAAATACTCTTTTTTGGTGGGATGCGTTTTGAGGAGAAAATGGAATTACTAAGCATAATATAGTACGCGGCTCCTCTTTTCAGGGCTGGTCATATTCTGTCGCAAGTCTCCGTCTTCTTGTGAGCAGAGCAACACGTCAGATACTAGGCCATTTTTATGTACAGAAGACCATGACCACCATGTTGACGTCCATGTTGCTACTGCTGTATGCAGTACATAATGGAGAGACAAGCTCTGATTTTGGTAAGTGTACAAATATCGAACAATGAAAACGACTTTATTTCTATCGCGTAATGAAAACCAGCAGAAATATCTTCTCACAGCTCGTAAAAGAAACACAAAACAGCATGTAAGTGAAAATGATTGCAGCGTTACTTAGATATAGGTGCAAATATTTTACTCAAGTAGCGCACCGGTTAGGTTCATGGGCATAACATAAACATTACATTCATATAAATATCTATATATGTATAGTAGTAGTAGTAGTATATGTATATTTACATCTGTCTTATAGGTTTCCTCATTGGATATAATGTTATTCAAAGTGTTAAAAATCATTAAACCTTTCTAGAACGGTGTGGAGTTAACACTACTACTCGAGTTTGCGAAAATAAGATCCTGTCACTGAGGTGCTCCACTGGGCAATACATCAACATCATCTCTGCCTTGTACGGCCGGACACTCCCCAGCAGTGTATGTGGTGGCCCTGTGCTCACTATCAACTGTAACAGCACCAAGAGTCTGAAAGTGGTCACCGACTAGAACTGCAATGGTAGAGGAAACTGCTCAGTGCGGGCCACTAATCACGTGTTTAAAGATGATCCATGTAGGGGCATGATATATCCCAAATGTGCTCTATCCTAAAAGCGCTTTTAGGATAGAAGCACTTCTGGGATAGGCCTGCATCCTAAATGCGCTTCTATTCTAAAAGCGCTCTAAACCAGAGCGCATTCAGGATATCTCAGACTCGCTTCTTTGTCGCCGTCAATCATGTTGATTGACAGGACCACAAGCGGCGATTATTTACGCCCAGTATTCCAAATTTGGTTCCACCTCGCGATCGCGAGACGTCGCGAGAGTCTACTTGCGAGAGTTTAAAAAGTTCGACAAAACTTCTCTTGCGCTGAATGCTGGCTGATGTTGACTGCGAATTCCACGTGCACCAACGCAAGTAAGGTCCTTTTTTGTGGTCTTGTTGTTTTAACTTTTGTACATTTCCTGTGAACCATTTGTGTATGATGCTTATGACTGCCTCTCGCAGAAGTCAAAATGGAGCTTGGAAATTTGAGTGTTTCTCTTAGACGATCGATATTCATGTTTTGAATAGGGGGAGGGGGGCGGAGGCAATCTTAAACACTACTCTACATCCAACTACAAGTTTTGTTTTTTTATTTTCAAGTGCCAATCAGTAAAGAAGAGGCTGCTGCCCTGCAATACTACCTGGACAGGGATAAACAAAGGCCCGGTGGCACCGACTGGGGGCATGAGGTTTTCAGGACACTGTCAGCCCAGGAACATAACAATGTTCCATTTGGCCTCAAGGATTCAAGTGTGGAGTCCAAACGCCAGACCCTGAACTTCCAGCGCAAGGCCAGGAGCTACTCCAATGTGGAGGGGAAGCTCCACAAGAATGGTAAACTTGTTATGATTCAGGAGGACTTCAAAGACATCATGCGTGTTTATCATGATGCCGCCTCACACCCGGGCATCACAGTAGTGAAGCGAAAGGTAACGCTTAATAGCTTAATTGCTCCTCTCTAATACCTGCAGTTCTCCTCCCAGATTACAGAGTCAGACACAGATTCCAGTGACCTTGAAGTTGCTCCTGCTGCTTTTTCCACTGATCTGTTGTAAGAAAACTGAGCTGACTATTTTACTTAACATTTATTTGGTCTTATTTGCTATATACAACTAACCTCACTCAGCTTGCTTATTTTGTTTCCTTTTACAACTATATGACAGAAGATAATTGCTATACATTTGTATATCTGTCATCCTACTGAATGCCATTTCCATACATTGCTTACTGTATTTGCAAGCAATGAGCGAATGAGTTACCAGATTTAAAATGTTTGTTTGTTTGTAATGCACTTGTACTTCATATTCTGAAGAAAAAGGGCACAGTTTTGAGTTTATTCATGTCTTTTTACCATTGTTACTGGTCACTCCACGTTCACCCATGTCTTACATGCATTCTTGGCTTTAGGTTTGGGGAATGTGAGGTGAACAAGCTGAAAGGTTATTTCACTGCCGTGAAGCCATATCTTCAGAGCCTTGCAGGAGGACAGGTATGTTTTGAAAGAAAATATGCCTTCCAAGTCATACATTTTCTTTACTATTTTAAAAATATAAGGTGGGCAGACTGCATCAATATTACTAACCATTATGGCACAACCCAAATACAGAATCTTTTTTGCAAAATGCATTGAGTACATTGCATCTTTCACTCATTTTTATTTTAGATCCCAGACAACGAGAGGCATAGCCTCTTCTTCGGACGAGAGGAGAATGGATGGTCCACCAGAAGTAAGTAAATGTTCTCATTAGTATAGAGAATGCTGTATGCACTTTAACTTATCTGCAATCCTTGTAGTGTAATCAGACAGAATACATATAGGAAAATTATAATACACACTAAGATACGTGTTTTCTGTATCTTTTCCTGAGCAGAAAACTCAGTTGGCTTGTGTGATGCATGGGCAATGTACATGTCTCTCTCTAATTTGTACATACAGCTCTAACTCATTGAAACCTTGTCCTTCACTATAGAAAAACTGTGGGATGTGCACCACTCAGGGGCCTTCACAGAGGACCAAGCAAACCTCGTGGACAAGTGGGTGATTGAAGAGGTGGATATTCCTCTTCAGTACGAAATGGTAAGACGTTGTTGTAGCCGTCAGGAACAGACAACAGACCCTGATCCTGCATTTGAAGCCTAATAGACTCATTATATACAGATATATGCTGTGCTTGCATATGCTTTAACTTCATTTTGCAGTTTTTGCTAGGCAAGTTACAAGGAACTGTTGAACACCACAAATTTGCTGAAAATTTATGAATTTTTGATCATCATCACTATCCTTGGGGTTTTTATTACTATTTCACTTCTCCTTGAGTGCTAGTTGAGTACGTCACCCATCGGTAATAGCCCATCAACTTCTGCTCATGTGCATGTAAGATTGACTAAGGTTGAACAAAGATTTTTATTCATTGCAAAACTATTAGGCCGTACTCTGTATGTTACAATGTATGTAATCTTTGAATCATACAACTAAATCCCTCTTCTAATCCAAATAAGATATGCAACTTAGCTGCCTATTACATATTACAGTGCATGTGAGGATAATGTTGAAAGAGAGAAAACTTATTTTAACAACCTCCTTCTTTTGGCTACAGCGGTTGGAGTATGGTGTGGTGGTAGTGCTTCCTGAAGCCTTGGCTGCAATCTACCAGCTGCACAAAGGCACAGCCAGCCTACAAGAGGCTAGGGATTGTGTCCGGAAAGCAGGAGTTCGTGATTAGTTCGTGGGAGTAGACTAGAGTTGAACTTAGACCTGTTACTGGTCTGTAAGATAATACTATTTTCTGTCTAGTGCTGTTTTATCATCTTGG
>NC_049979.1:19575247-19583587 GCF_000003815.2 Branchiostoma floridae | reverse complement strand
TGTAAGATAATACTATTTTCTGTCTAGTGCTGTTTACAAAATGTCACCCACATATGTAAGATGTTGACATCATTTTTAGTTCTTGATGGCAATCAAAAACGTGCACATAAAAAGTGCAGTCAGGAGCTTATATTCTTACACAGCCAGCCTACAAGAGGCTAGGGATTGTGTCCGGAAAGCAGGAGTTCGTGATTAGTTCGTGGGAGTAGACTAGAGTTGAACTTAGACCTGTTACTGGTCTGTAAGATAATACTATTTTCTGTCTAGTGCTGTTTGATCATCTTGGCTGTTTACAAAATGTCACCCACATATGTAAGATGTTGACATCATTTTTAGTTCTTGATGGCAATCAAAAACGTGCACATAAAAAGTGCAGTCAGGAGCTTATATACTATTTTGAAGGTTTAGTAAAATTTTGAAATGATATTGGTCAAGTCATTTATCTAACACATCTTGTTTCTGAAATAAAATTAGATTATATATATCTGTAACAATCGTTTTAGTTAGTGACAAAATTTTTCAAAACCCTGTCATACTGTATATTAATAACTTTTATTTCTCTTTCTTGGATAGATCTATTTATTATATTAGGCAAAGAAAAGATGACAAATCTTATAATAAAAGTCTTTATTGCAACTTAATGCACAGAGGTAATTGCTCACTGCTGAATACGATATGTATACAGTGTACACAGATAATGGGAAATTTATCAAACTTAATTCCATGCAGATTAAACACTATTTTGTCCTTTTGATTGCAACTATATGATTTTCATCAATCTAATTGTGCAAGGAAAACATGTACACAGAAAGCACTTCTCAATAGTGCATCCCAAGATGTACTACAAAATGTACCATAAAACATGACTGTCAGTGAAAACGTTCAGCTGCACATTGATCAATTTCCCAAGCCATTCAGTTCCCAGGTTCTATTCTATCGCAAAACCGCTTCTTGGATAGAAGCAGATGTTCGTCTAACATTAAAAAGAAAATTAGATTGTTGTCTATCCTATAAAGAGCGCTTCTGGGATAAAATGTGCTTCTATCCTAAAAGCGCTTCTGGGATATCCGGAACACGTCGCAAGCGAAGGAGCACATTCTGGATATCTTAAAAGCGCTTTTGGGATAGAAGCACATTTGGGATAGATCTGCATCCAAAATGTTCTTCTATCCTAAAAGCGCTTCTAGGATATCCAGAACACGTCGCAAGCGAAGGAGCGCATTCTGGATATCCTGAATGCGCTTCTGTCGAAGGAGGCCGACATCTGTCTTCTCCTGTGCAGGGTGACTTTGTTAATGGTTTGCTGATTTTTAGCTTCTGGTTTTGTTTCGAACTATCGAACCGGAGATAGCGATACTACCTCGGTGTGTGGGGTCCATGCAGTCAACACGTCGCGAGAAAATGGCAGCGGTCACTTCCGGTGATTGTTTACACCTGTCCAAAGTTTCCATATTAAGTTCGACCTCGCGACACCTGCCGTAATCTACATGATCGAAATCCGCAGTTAATAAAGCAACCGCTGAACCTAGATTTTACGTGATTATGGGAGGGTTAGACCGGCCCACGTAGTCCCCCAAAATGATTTGGTTTGTGCAAACTACGTTAATTTGGTGTAAGTATATGTGATCATCTATCACAATCAAACCCGGAAGTGACCGCGTGGGGAGAACAAAGATGGCGGCCTTTTGACTACAAAAAATCACATGCAAGATAGTCTCCGCCTCCTAAGACACTAAGCTCCTCCCACAAGTGCACGTTCTGGATAAACACGTCGGCTTATCCTGAATGCGCTCCGACAGAAGCGCATTCAGGATATCCAGAATGCGCTCCTCGCTTGCGACGTGTTCTGGATATCCTAGAAGCGCTTTTAGGATAGAAACACATTTTGGATGCCGGTCTATCCTAAAAGCGCTTCTATCCTAAAAGCGCTTTTAGGATAGACGACATTCTAGGATGTAACAGGGCACATTCAAATATCTGGAGGTTGCATGTTCCTGCACCGGTGAGTGTCATTTCGTTGGAACTAAATTAGTTTATTTGGCTTGATAGATGTTATCGACAATAACATTGTTAAGGAATTAGCATCACTGCACGCCAGTCCACACTATGGTTAACATTCAAACTTGTGACAATTCAAACCCTTTGGTAGGAAAAACTCCTAGCGAATTCCTCTCCCTATTCTAATTGATGGTCTTTCTACCAGAATTCAAAGGTTATAACTTTTTTTAAATCGTACCCTTATAATAGAAATTGATTCAATCATAGCATTTATCATTTATAATGTAAAATACTCACCCATCTTGGCACATGGTTCCATCGCAAAATCTACTCAAGCACGTTAAATTGTCCTTTAAGAGATCTCTTTGGTTCCATCCTGCGCAGCATCTTCCTGGTCAGCATCCTCCGAATTCGATCCACGTCACTCTGCTGATCGCGCTGATATCCAGTCTCGCGAGACTGAAGACAAAGCCGGCGCATGGGCAGCAGCAACCAACAACCAGAACCAATGGCTGATGAGGGACCTAGGCGAGGTGAAAGTCGTGACAGGCATCATCACCAAAGGCAGGGACTACAGCTCTGATTGGCCGAATGGGCTACATAACCAATACGTCACCTCATATGTCATTTCATACGGCGTCGAAAACGGCGATGAGAAGTTCTTCACCGATGCTAACAACGAGGTTATTGTAAGTAGTGTCCAATACTTCAGTTCAAATATAATGCTTGGATCCTTGTACATTATAAATTGAAATATGGAAACGGTAGCGTTTTCTTTTTGGCAAGAAAATCCCATGATCCGAACTTTCTCGGGCGCTCATGTTAACGTTCTAAACAGTCAATATCAAAATGCGCACGCCTTCCCCGCAGGTTTTCAAAGGGAACTCGGATCGTGATGGAGAGGTCCACCATGGCTTTAGGGACTACAGTGGTCCTGACACTATCATGGCGCGCTTCATTAAAATCCACCCCCAAACCTGGCAGGGGCATATCTCTATGCGGGTGAAGATCGTAACATCTGGTAAGGGACAAGTCGTACTTTTTTTAAACTGCACTCTTTTTATAGTCATCCCAAACTCAACCCATCATTTGTTATTGTAGCTCTTTGACTTTCAACAAACACAACATGGGAAAAAGTGATAGCATGTAATATCTACCTATGAAATTAATGTAGTAACCGAAATTTCATAGATACCATACCTCCGTACATATTTTGAGGTTGCGTCAAAAATTATAGGTCAGTTTTTGGACTGAATGTCATGTGTTATTGATTATAAAAATAAGGCTGAAGTAAGCATAACTAAGGGATCTGGAGGTAATAATGCATGGTAATTTGCGATAACCACCTATTGAATTCAATGAGTAAGCGGAGCCATATGGCACACAAAAATAAAAGGAAGACATATCCAGGATAACAACAAAATTAAAAGTTCTTCTTTTGTACGATGGAAAGCAGCAAAGAGACCACAGATCGTCCTTAAATAACATGTGGAAACACACACGGAGAGCAATACATATTCTTGCACAGAGGCAAATAACACCTTGTACGTCGAACTATGGTGTAATAGTGGTTTTGCATGTGTGCTTAATGGATTGTATTGAATAACATGGCCGTAGTTTAAAAAAATGACCGACATGTTTCCATCTAGTTCTAAGTTGTAGAGTTCTGTTGATGCCAGGGACAGTTTGACTAAGCATGTGAATAAGTTTGACTATTAAGCAAATTGATGCTAGTCTCAGAAAACTTTCAGCTGCTTTTGCAGGAAGAACTATTGAACAACCGACGTCAACTTCTTCCATCAAGCCAGAGATGACGTCTAACATGAGTAAGCTTCATACTTACCTGTTGCGTGGTTTTTTATCTGATGTAGTTGTTGTTTTATATGTTACATTATGTTATATACATGTAGTTGCTTACTTATGTTTATATGATATGAGACTAAGTTGTTACAAACTTATGTTGTGTTTTAGTTAGAAGCATCTCATTTCCAATTTTCTTTGCTTTTGCTTGAGTACAGTTTGCTAGTCTTGTTTGTTTGTATCATTGGTCTCATTGATTGTTAATGTATTAGGATCCCCTCAAGGGTAATAATGAAGAACAACGATTGAGGGCGATATGTACCTTCTGGTGAAATAAATAAGCAAAGAAACAAACAAACAAACAATAGCTTGTATGGTATGACATTGGTGACAAAAAGCTGCTGTTTGTAATTTTGTTTAGATTTGAGGAATAAAGTGATATTAAGTGAACAATGACTTTGACAGCTCTGCATTGATTGCAAACCATGCCATAAAAGTTAGATATTGTACACACGGCTTTCATTGTTCCCCCAGGTTCATTAGCAAAGCACTGACATTGCTGTTTTTACAGATAATGTGGTGATTTCTACCTCAAGTGTCGCTGACATACCTTCACTTGCCACTGGTAAGTGCACTGTACCTGCAAAACTCAAAGCATAGTATGCTGTGTCTAATGTACATGTAGCTTTATATTGATGACAATTTGGGTTACCATGGCGGCCCCGGACTTAACTCATGGCGCATAGCGTATGGTAGAGCTAGGTTCATGGCATTGAAAAATTCACAAAAGCTGTATGGCGTATAATGCTGTCTCAAGTTTTATTCAAATGTGTTCACTTTTCATGGGTATGTACACTGATGTCAACTTTGAAGAACAAAGTACAGATGTCTTAGAAATAATGAAATTTCTTTTTATCTCTGTAGATACCACCACAACTGTCACTTCAGATACTGTCTCGACGCATTCGCCTCCCACTGGTTAGTGTCATGAAAATGACAGCTTATTCACTTTTCTTCGGGCGGGGTTGATATTAAAACACTCTAAGCTCCGGTATTTTTTCTTCGTAATGAACGTTTGTACCTACGTTGTAAAAAGGTTAAGAAAAGTTAACCCTCTACCAATTGTTACAGTAGCTATAGATATTTTCAATAAAAAGCGTACAAGTGAAGGAAAACACATCTATCGACATTTTCGTGATAAAAGATAATGCTAAAATGAATGCTGGCACTTTCTCCCGACGAGAAAGTTAGAACAATGAATGAATTAACGACAAGATCGAATTAGAATGTATTTTTTATATTGCTTTCTTTGAGTTATCTGTTGTAACTGAAGTGTGACTGTTTCTGATCTTATAATGTTTTTATGATAAAATATAATGTAATATACACAATAATGTTTTTAAATTTCATAATAATAATTCCTTTTGAACAGCTTGCATCTAGTTAGCTAAACAATGGTACATACACGTTCAAATTGATTAATACTTTATCAACCCTGAAGTAGATTCGTCATTAGATTCGTCAGTGATTGCCTCGAGAAACGTCAGCCTGACGCTAACAGCCCCAGGCTCGGTGGACCTGTCTTTACTGAGACAGAGATTGGAGACACGGATCTGTGGGGATCAATGCAGGGTAACGTATTTCTACATGTACATTTGTGCAACATGTTCTCCAAACTTTTGCTTCTCTTGTTACGTTTTATGTTAATGCTTTAACTTCATACAATGTACTTTATATGACTGATTGTCTTCTCCAATCACTAGAAATAATAACATGTACAGAGGTGAAGCATTACATACATGTAACATAAATGTATCTTTTCACTGATGTGTAGATTGCTGTGATCTTCCATAATATTACCGACACAACCCCTGCTCGCAAGAAACGCCAAGCTGATGACGAAGTTACGATCAACGTGACAATACAGCTCATTGTGTTGGCCAGTCAGGGAGGTACTTTGGATAGAAAAATGGCAGAGGATCTACTGCAGTAAGTCCGATACTATATAGGCAGAGGATCTACTGCAGTAAGTCCGATACTATATAGGCAGAGGATCTACTGCAGTAAGTCCGATACTATATAGGCAGAGGATCTACTGCAGTAAGTCCGATACTATATAGGCAGAGGATCTACTGCAGTAAGTCAGGTCACTTTGACCGACCTCTGATATTTACTTACGTTAAGAAACTTTTCTTCTCTTTGTTCCTCAGAGAAAAGGCAGACAACTTGAGGCGACTTGCTCGCAGTGGAGATCTGTCGATCAACATCGATGGCAAAGTGGTTCGTCTTGTTGACAACAGCGGTATGTCATAATATACGTATCGTGAACCTTTATTGTCTATAAAATATGTGACATCATGAACCTACTACATGTATATGTTTTCCTCATGGTGTTAGGTCCGACTGTTTGTACTGCTTTTCCCAAGATTCTTTTCGTTTAAATCCTTTGTTGCTCTATCATGACTACACTACAGTGTCAGGATGCTGAAGGTGAAAAACAAAAGACGATTTCGATATTATTATTAAACCCAGTATTGTCCCAGTAGTATACATGTACAACTCGCTGTACAGAGCGTCATAGAAAGTCTCTTTAATTTTAATAAAGATGAAGGACAGAAAAGTCCCCCTTGGCTGATTGGAGTGATCTGTGCTGCCGTGGTTGTTATTATCATCATTGCCTTGGTGACCGTTCTTCTGTTATGCCGAAGGAAACACAAGCCTGGGTATGTAATATGCTTACATATAGGGAAAGAGGTTAAGTTTAACTCTTTATTAACAACATTGGGAGTTGTCTCAGAATACATCAACATCCCAATGTTGATGTATTATGAGAACTCCTATCTTCCAATCTGGACTAATATGAACATATGAAGATATACGTGGCTTTGTATGACATGGTTTGCATATCTTCCTACATGCAGACAAATCTAGATACACCTAATCGGCGTATATAATTCGATATTCATTCGATGTATAATTCGATATTCATTCGATGTACAAGATAAATGGTGAACTCCACATATAGTGCTATATACTAAACATTTTGGCATGTTGTGTCATGTTGTTCACAAGCAATGATACGAAATACGTCTTCAGATATAGATGAAGGAGATTACATGATTAAGTTTTTATCATGTCAATTGAATAATGTCAAGCGCGCTCAGAGTAGATTTTTATGTTTCACCTCTGCAGAATGCACCAGAGCCGCAGTACGAGACCGTCAACTAGGACAGTGATGTCACATCCGATTCTACAGTTGATCAACAGCATCCTTACATTATGTCGATTGATTTACTAACAATTACTAAACATCTATATGTGTGTATTGAGTAACCAATACATAAAATATGACAATCATGTAATATGTCATACGTATAAAAAACACTTTATTGTGCACGAGCAAAGTAATTTTAAGTCACATTTTAGATTAGTTAGAAGAATATACCCTGGTATATGTCCAATACGGATAATGTAATACTGGATGGATGGATGGTTCTTACATACAGGTCATAGAAGGCAGGAAAATCGATATGAAGATGGCCTTGAAACAAATTGGTCATTCAAATGTAAGAAATTTGTGAAGCTCTACGTTAAATAGGCTAGTGCACAGTGCTAAAATGTATCAGAGTCGTAGTACGAGAGTGTCCACCAGGACAGAGAAACCATGGACGTTAAGAGCAAGACATACAATACGTAATTACAAACAATTTACATTGAAATATTCATTTGTTTGACAACGTGTAGACCACTGCCTTTAGCCTCGCCAGTTGAAGTCTGGAACCCACTTTTACATCTCCGTAGGGTGAGGAAAGTCATGTAAACTGCATTTCCCAAGGACACAAAATCAGTGGCATGACTAATAATCAACCTTGATGTACACAATGATATACTTTTTTAAAAAATCTGTGACAATTAAGTCTTTATTGTCTCTTGTCAACTAATGATAACTTTTGTACAACGTCATAACTCTATATACAAGCGGAACATAGTATGGATGGAAGTATTGCTAAATAGATTGTATTTTGGTAGCTTTAAGGTTTCTTTGATATTCTGTGATACATATAACCGTTTCCATTTTGTCTTCGTTCCGTTCTGTATAGTGAAAGCACAACAATAAATTCGTAAGTAAGGCCATGTTGATTTGATTATATGGATGACATCCACGCTCGCACCAATTTTCGGCCGTTTCCAAAAAAAAAAAAGCTTTTGACCACACAGTAAATTGTGCAAAGCAGCTGTACAATGAGCACAAATATTCCGTAGATTGAAAAAAAAAGTATCAGAAAACAGATAACTAATGCCATAGAATGACAAAATAAATCTCAAGTCAAAGAATAAGATGTGAAAGGACAAAAAGAAAAAAAATCTATTGTTAGTAGGGGTAGGTACCAGTACAGAAAATTCAGGTATACATGTAGGTGGACCTGAACCTGGACCTGATTGTCTGTGGAAACTTGAGAACTGACAATACTCAAAACAATGGTAATTGGTCAATTTTGCTACGAAGGAATCTGTTTTGTGGATTATTGGACTACCACTACA
>NC_049979.1:19554212-19574277 GCF_000003815.2 Branchiostoma floridae | reverse complement strand
AAGAAAAAAACGTTTGGCACCCGTATGATGTACTGGTCCCTACACCTAACTGTTGGTATACCATACTATGTGTGTTTAGTCCTATGTTCACCTTTCCTGGCCACATTGATTTCATACTGAAGGCAACTTTTTTTTTTGGCCAAACTTTTTTTTTATTCGCTCGCTCGCATCAGTTTTGGAGTTCCCAGAGGATGTCATCCATATAATCAAATCAACATGGCCTAATGAAGCAAAAAATGCAGGTATTTTTTTAAAGTCCACAACAGCTGAGGGACAGAGAAGGTTGAAGGTCAGAGGAACAATATTTAAGGAATTCAAGTAGAGTAGATCATTGCTGCTCATAAATGGGGAGGGGCTAAAACAACTATAGTTTGGCCTTCTACGCTATAGTATTTGTTGATATTTGGCAGAAAAAGAACATAGAGTATCCATGCGAATGAAAATGTACACCTATTTCCAAATGTACGTCCGACGGTGAGTCTGAGTAGGGATTTTCTGTACTTCGTACAATTATCGGCAGGTGGCTTGACAACTGACGTAAACTCAATCAACAGACAATCAAATCTTCGACAGAATGTGCCGTAGGGGGTGTGCCTTTTGTTGTTGTTTTCGTCTATATGAAAATACGTTGAGATTATGGTATAATTGACAGCCTCGGGAACGACAAAGATCACAATAATATCATTTTTAAAATAATCTATGCCCAGAAAAGCTTTGAATGATGCAGATACACGAGAAATATGCCTTCTTTGCCTACAAGGTCAGCGATATTGTTAGTCAGCCACTTAACAGAACCTGTTCGTAAGCAACAAAAGAGATATTTTGAGGTCAACTGACTTCGAAGAAAGATAAACTACACCATGTGAGGGGTGTTCTCAGGACATTAATTACGTGTCAGAGGTCATGGGCGCACGACGCAGGTAGGGAAGAACTGTACTGAGTCCTTGTGGGGTGCCATGTTGAGGAGGAAATGGTATTATTTACAACATAACGTAGTACGCGGTTCCTGATTCCAGCGCCGATTATATTCGGTCGGAAGTCTTCCCCTCCTTGTCAGCAGAACAACATGCCAGATTTGTTCAGATACTGGACCATTCCTGCATGTGTACAACCGACCATGACCACCATGATGGCGTCCATGTTGCTACTGCTATATGTAGTAAATAACGGAGAGACAAGCTCTGATTTTGGTAAGTATACAAATATCAAATGAATAATCATTGAAAACGTTTTATCTATCACGTAATGAAAGTCAACAGAAATATGTTTTTTACGAATCTTACGGTTCGTGAAATAAACACAGAAACACAAGAGAAAATTATTGCGGGACTTAGACATAGTAGGTGCAGATACATACATGTATAGGTGCAGATAGCTTTTACTCGAGTAGCGCACCGGTTAGGTTCATGGGCATAAAATAAACATAAAATTCATATATATATATATATATATATATATATATATATTATATATATATATATATATATATATATTTATTTACAACTATCTAATACATTTATCATCTATACAGATTTCCTCCTTGGATATATTGTAAGTGGTAGAAATCATTTAACTTTTCTAGAATGGTGTGAAGTTAACAGTACGGCTCGAGTTTGCGAACATCAAACCCTGTCACTGAGGTGCCCCACTGGGCAATACATCAACATCATCTCTGCCTTGTACGGCCGGATACTCCCCAGCAGTGTCTGTAGTGGCCCTGTGCGCACTACCAACTGTAACAGCACCAATAGTCTGAAAGTGGTCACCGACAGCTGCAATGGTAGAGGAAACTGCTCAGTGACGGCCAATAATGGCGTGTTCGGAGATCCCTGTGGGGGAACATTCAAATATCTGGAGGTTGCTTGTTCCTGCACTGGTAAGTGTCATTTCGTTGAAACTAGTTTATTTTGCTTGATAGATGTTATCGACAATAACTTTGTTAGGGAATTATGATAACTGCATGCCAATCCACGCTATGGTTAACATTCACCATTGCGACCATTCAAACCCAAAATCCCTGACAAATTCTTCTCCCAGTCAGTCATATGATAAAAATCGATTCTTCCAAATCTTCAAATGAGAAAGTAAGAATGATGAATAAAGGATCGACAAGTTAGACTCAGAATCAATTCATACATTGCTTAATTGATTTATCTGTTGCAATACAAGTGAGGTCGTTTTTGAGCACACAATATCTGAACAGTTTTTTATCTAGCTGTAATGGTAATGCATACTAACTCTAAATTTGGAATTGTATAATACTGTGTCACACTATTACTCAAATAATTTCTCCAGTGATTGTCTCGGAAAACGTTAGCCTGACGCTAACAGCACCGAGCTCGGTGAACCTGTCTGCATTGGAAGTCTCCATCAGACAGAGTTTGGAGAGGCTGATTTGTGTGGATCAATGCAGGGTAACGTATTTCTACATATACATTTGTGCAACATATTCTCCAGACTTTTGCCTCGCTTGCCATGTTTTATATCAATGGCTGAATGTACTTTATATAATAAATTGCATGGCTTCTTCAATCACTTAGCAAATAGTAAGCATTCCTCTATCATTATTAATATGATATACGCTGTTCTTGTGAAAGCCAAGAAAAAGTAAAATGTGAAGCATTATCAACATATAGCATAAATGTATCTTTTCACTGATGTGTAGATTGCCGTGATCTTCCATAACGTTACCGACAGAACCCGTGCTCGCAATAAACGCCAAGCCGGTGACGAAGTTACGATCAACGTGACCATACAGCTCACTGCGTTGGTCAGTCAGGGAGATAGAAAAATGGCAGAGGATCTACTGCAGTAAGTCAGATACGTAATACAGTTATGATAGAAAACTCTAGAAAAAAATCATCAGGGATGAAATTTCTTCATGTTCTTTGAATGAAAGACCTTTGATATTTACTTACGTAAACAACTTTGCTTCTCTTTTACCTCAGAGAAAAGGCAGCCATCTTGAGGCGACTTGCTCGCAGTGGAGATCTGTCGATCAACATAGATGGCGAAGTGGTTCGTCGTGTTGACAATAGCGGTAAATATGCGATACCATGTACCTGATTACTCATGGTGTAAAGTCCAACTGTCAGTTTTACTTCTTTTCTCAATATTCTTTACATTATAAGTCCCTCAATGACTACAGCTTCTGTATGCTGAAGGTAACGGAATTGCATAAGACGATTTAGATTTTGACCCTACATCGTCGTGGTAGTGCTAGTATACAGCTCGTTGTACAGAGCATCATCGAAAGTCAGTAGAACTTTTGTTTTACTAAAGGTGAAGGACAGAAAACTCCCCCATGGCTGATTGGAGTGATCTGTGCTGCCGTGGTCGTTATCATCATCATTGCCTTGGTGACCGTTCTGTTATGCCGAACGAAACACAGGCCTTGGTAAGTAATACACTTGCATATAGGGAAAGAGGGGAAGTTTAACTCTTATAGTTAATAAACAGTATTGGGAGTTATTTGCCTGGTCGGCCATCCCAATGTTGATGTATTCTGAGAACGCCAGACTTCCAGCGCGATATCTGTACTTATATGAAGATGTGACGATATGAAGATATACAAGACTTTCTATGGCATGGTTTGCAAAGTTTGTTGAGTGACTACGCTTTGTGTTTACAGCGTCAATATGCCGATGAAGAGTGGAAACGAAATGGTAAGTTCTGACAATGATTCATAACTTTCATTTCTGATTTTCTTCTCATCTCACTGAAATGTTGAACATATCAGTTAATTTGCTTTGTAGTATCAGTTCATCAAGTGTCCTCTGTAAAACAATTCTTGATTATTGTGCCTAATACTTCATTGAGTCATCGTCATCACCTACTAGTACTAGTACTACATCTGTGGCTCCCTTCACTTTCGGGGCTAAAGGTGGTATCTCACTGCACTTAGGGCACCGATGCGGCACTGCGGGGTTCGAAAGATACTCAACGAATGTCAGAGATAAAGGACGAATTTTCTTACGTTTTGTATATGTTGTTGTCTTCTAAGTCATACTTTTACGTATTGCGCAATATCTGAATTATAAAAATCGGAGAAACTAACACAACAGTGCCGCAGTGAACGAACCCCGCAGTGCCGCATAGGTGCAGTGGGATACCACCTTCAGGTTTCTTTGGACCTCACAATCAATATCTTCCTACATGTAGACAAACTTAGATACACCTAAGCGACGTGATCACCCAGCTACTGACGGGTCGGTCGACAACATCATCTACAACACCGAGGATGAGGGTGTCGTGGACAATGTTATTTACAACGCCGGCGATGATGGGACCGTGGACAATGTCATCTATGAAGGACAAGACTCCCAAACGAATGATCGAGAGGTAAACTTTTCAAATGTACTTTGTGCATGTGCATGAGTTCTGCAGAACACAAATTCTCTCACCTTAGATACAGTTCATTATTCAATCGCTGTATAAAATAAATTTTGACCTCCGTAGTGTCTTAGCCAAAATCCTCCTTGCACTTAAAGATGGAGATTAATAATAAAGTTTATATAATGGCAGTAGATTAATTTCATTCGCGCTTATGTACGACCCGTCAATTTACAGTCGATTTTGTTTCACCTCTGCAGAATACACCTGAGTCTCAGTACGAGAGTGTCAACTAGGACAGTACCGTCATATCTACAGTTGACCAATAGAATCCTTAAATGTTACATTATATCGTAGCCTTCCCCATTGCAATACTATATCAAAGAATTATGTTAACCCTTATTGTTATGTTAACTAGGCTGTTAAGCTTTATCCTATACCTCTATTTTGTACTTTGTGTAATAGTAGTTGAAATGCATTGTATGCAATGTACAATTGTCGTGCAATAAAGTTCTTCTATCTGGAGGTCATTGTCAGTTCATTAAGAATTACTTAACATCCATATGAGTAACCAATGCATGTAATATGACAATCATACAATTTGCTATACGGATAACATACTTTATTATGCAAGAGCAAAATCATTTTAGTCACCTTTTAAGTCACTCCATACCTTTCCCATTGGGAGTATTGAGTCATCTGTAAAAAAAAGGCACCCTTCAAGTGTATGTTTCTATTTTCCAACTTGAAATTGATGCATGCTTTTCATTACACTTGATGACTGAGACGAAATTCTCAACATCGCTCAAAATTATTTTAACCAGGGGGACTTAGCATGGTTTCTGTGATATAAACCCCAACATACTGGGACGTTAGTTTATAGGCATTGAGCGTAAAGGATATACCTTAGGCCACAGTAAGTAAATTTTATGGATGATCAGCGCGCTCGTCAATTTTGGCCTGATTTCATAAAAACTTGATTTCTTCTTCGGAGATGGTCGAAATGACGAGAAAGTAGAAAAAATGTGTTGTAGTCTAATGATTGTACAGCTTGTAGTAGTGACACTAACAAGGTAGGTATGACTGTAGTTGTAGAAATGAAACTTGTTGGATAGTTGTAAAAGTGGCACCACCATGGAAGTCATGAGTGTAGTTGCCATCTTGTTCTTTTTTGCCTTATATCTTTATTTTGTAATGCTAAAAATAAACTTCTAACGTACAGATTATCAAAAGAATCTTATAGCGAAGAATAATATTTTAAGACTGTTAATGTACGCCATAGATCTACCATCACAAAACTAAGAATCAGTTGTCACATAACCACGCCCCTCTAGACCAAAGAATCTGCCGATTTTGTAGTTTAGGTAAAGTAGAAGATGAAGTAGATTTTACTGTAGATTGTCCTTTGTATAATAGCGATAGAATCATAATTGTATTCGGCTATGTGGTAAGTAAATTTCACCACTGCAGATACTTGAATAATAAAGTGAAATTTATATTCCTTACAGTCTTCGATTAACCGATTAACCTAACTAATCATACAGCACACTACATATATGTGATTACCAAGAACCGAGAGGAAGTCGATTGTACTGGAGTAGATTTGTACACAAATATGTATATGATTGTTAACATGTGGCCTGTGCTTAACCCAGAAGGGCAGAAATTTACAATAAATTTCTTCATTCATCATAATTTTTGTAGTCTGCAGAGGATGTCATCCATAAACTTCACTTGCTGTGGCCTTAGATAGAAAGTACAAAAGTCGTGAATTTTTTTTTCTGTAGTACTGCCTTGTGGGGTAGTTTTCACATTTTTATGTTGAAGAAAAAAGATTTTGCACATAAAGAAAATACAAATTTAAAAAAAAAAAAACTTGTTTGTCCGCTGTGAAGACATTGCTAATATATAATAATGTTTTTAATCATTATTGTTTAATTTGTTCCTGTTTCTGTTTCCGCGACTAAAGATGAATATTATTTATGAAATGGTAACTAAGCTGTGAGTCTCTTTATAATAATCTTTTTTTCCAAAGAGGTATTACAATCTGTGTAGATTGTTCTGATTTATCTATTAGACGTATAGATATACTTTCTGCCATTCTGAAAGTGCTTTACGGACAATTCATAATTATATTGGCTAACCATACTTATTGCTTAGGGCTTAAGATTTTGCATATGCTTCGTACACGTATCCCTAGGTGTCGTGGCAAATGCTTAAAGTCCTTAGGCCACGTATAATCAACTAGTGAGCAATCTTCCACAGATTGTGCCTTAGGGAAGTATCTTTAGTTGTTTAATGACCGCAATACTGATCCTACAAACTTACATGCATCAGTCTTGAATTATATAGATGCCTTTTTACCTTCAAGGTCATCGATACTACTGGTACATGTTCATATACGTCACTTAAAAAGTACTCGTTCGTCAACAAAAAAATAGCCTCAGGTCAACTGGCACCAAACAAAGCAGAACTACGCCAAGCAAAGGTGTTTTCAGGACATGTAAATTACATGTCAGAGGTCGCATAACTCAGGTAGGGAAGAACTTCACTTCCTTGTCGAGAGCGAATAAGTTCGTCCATTTTGAGGATCTTTCTTTTAGTGATAAGCTATTGTTTGTAATCACAGTACATGTTTAATGTTCCTGTTTCGAGGAATGGTCTAAGCTTAGGGTGGAGCTTCCTCTTTTGCCAGAGGGACAACCTGTTATGAGCACTGGATTACCTGATGTGTTATGTGTGAACATGGCTGTCAGCTTGGCGACCATTTTGCTGCTGATACACGTACATGTAGTGAGTATTGCCGGGACAGACTCTGATTCTGGTAAGTGTTAAAGAATAGTTTAACACGAGCAACTTCATAGATCCATTTTATTGCTCATGATGCAAGTGCAGTCATAGTTGGGAATGAATTTTGTTTTTCCCCTCTACAAGCATTCAAGACGCACATGGTCTTGAATTACTACCTTTAACACCACGCACTGTTTGTAACACATAAATAGTTTTTTTTCCAGGATCTATAAATAGGACATAAGCCTTTAACCTATTTTTAGTTTTTATAATAGCCTTTGCAAAAAATAAACCTTCGCTGTGCGATACAAATGAAGCAGATACGTCAGACATGTAAACCCTGCCAAATAGCAGGGGTTACCGGTTGGGCAAAATATCGCATGTCTTGTTCAGGACGAGCGGGATATACATGCAGTTACAAATGCTCCAAATCATCAGATCCATCGATTCAGTTCCAGATTCAGTTGTGTGTGTGTGTGTGTGTGTGTGTGTGTGTGTGTGTGTGTTTGTGTGTGTTTGTGTGTGTGTGTGTGTGTGTGTGTGTGTGTGTGTGTGTGTGTATGTGTGTGTGTGTGTGTGTGTGTGTGTGTGTGTGTGTGTGGTGTACTTCAGTGTTCTGGACAGAGGGAACTTCATTGCCACGACAATGGTATCAGGTACAATGTATGGCAACTTGTACGTACTCGTTCATGGCAGCTAGGTTACTGTTGATTTAAGGTCGACATTCGGGTGTTTGCCCGCGAGAAACTTACTGAATAAAACATTGATTGATTGAGAAAAAAAAAATACGATTCTAAATAAGTAAACTATTTTATGAATAGCAGGAAAGATAACTCTATCCAAGCTATGGAATCTATCACAATGACATTAATGTGGATAAAAGTATGATGCGTCAGGAATGTATAACGTTAACATTGTCTAGTGTTTGTATAGAATTGTATATGAAAGGTGTATGGACAGGGTATTAATGGACAGGGTATGATTATATCATCATTTTATTGCGCAAGGTACAGAGCGTGGTAACTACTGATACATAACAACATATGGAGGAACTTTGGGAATATCGTATTGGTTTTACGTGGAATAATTGGCTGGTGTATTCTATATACTCAACATCATGATCATCATCGGTCCTCCCCATTACAAGGTGCAGAAAGCGAAGTTTTTTCCCCAGAACTGCAAGTTGCTCATTGCTGGGAGAAGTTAATATCCTTCTAAATCAGTATCTGTTTCTATGGGTTTCATTGTCATTGGACGAACAGCGCAGTTTTAGTTATTGTGCTTATCCTCTGGACTTGGGCATGTCCCTGACCTGGGCTGTTGACCGCAGACAGCCACTGTGACTTGCTGTGCTGTCAGCGGTCCTCAGCCCAAACATGATTAGCGGCTCGTTAGGGGGCGATGGGCAAATATCATTATTTCAAAATGTTTGTTAAGTTGAAACAAATTAATCTATGTTTGGAATGCATTCTGAAAAGAACTTAAGAAATGTTTGTAAACTATGGAAACCATTTCTAAAACATGGTATTCCCGTATTTACTTTTTTCTAAATAGCCATCAATATTCAAAATAATTTACAATCATATGACAATAGTATCGATATCATTGAAAACCCCATGCGGTGTCTTGGACCATGGAATTGACTACGCAGTTATAGCACTCTAGTTATCTCTGATTTCCCCCTATTTTGTAATTTGCACACAGGATTCTATACTAATATTAAATGTCATTGATAGACGATGAAATTGGTTTGTGTTTTTTGCAAGCACATACTTGTGTGCGTGTGTGCCATTGTCGGTATATTTGATAAAGATCTTTTGGAACGTTGTATTGAGCCATTTTAGCTATGATTATGTAAGGAAAAATACTATCTCCTATCGCACAGTAAGTGGAGGCCCTGAGTACGTAAGCCTGGGTTGTTGGAAGGACACTGGTGACCGAGCCATACCAACACTCGAGGAGACAGATCCACGCTTGGATGGAAGTTACCATGTGCGTCAAAACCCCATAGAAAAGTGTTACCAGGTAGCACGTTCTCGTGGGTTTACCGTGTTTGCTGTGCAAAATGGCGGCTGGTGTGCTGGGTCTGATGATGGGCACAACACCTACTACAAGCACGGACCATCTAGAGCCTGTGCAGCGGACGGCGAAGGTGGTCCATGGGCAAATGAAGTTTATCAGATTACAGGTCAGACTCAAGTAACTTGTATTGTCGCCAACGAAATAACTTTGCATGTTGAGGAAGTAATGTTAAACGATATCTACATTAACTGTCACAGCTCGTAACAATGAAAACGTCCATGATAAGTAATTTGAAAATAATCTTTGATATTCATATGAGGGCCACAACACCACACGGTTTAATCAATATTCTCCTATTGTTGTATCCTCATATAGAAGAAACTTTTGCCCAGCAGTACCATGGTTGTTTTGAGGACACACGCGAGCGTAAGTTTCCGAACGCTCGACTTGATTCGGCCACGTCGATGACGAATGCTCTGTGTAGGCAACACTGCAGACGTAATGGCTACCCTTATGCAGGTAAGTGTCCAAATTGTTTAGAGAATCATTAATCTAAACTGAAGGTACTCGCCTGGATCTTCCTTCATTATGTTTTTATGATGCTAAACGCTTATCGGAATGTTTGCACGAAGGAACACAGACTAATCGTTTCACAGAGACTGTTATGAATGATTAATCCCTGTGTGAACAGTAACAATAGGTACGTCATTGTACTCTGTGACTCTGCGTAGTAGCTGCATTGATATCCCATTCAAAACTACATTTTTTTTCGCACGGTGAGATACTAAATGTAGATATCAGGCCAAGAACGTCGTTATCGACAACGTGCTCATATGTCAAACTTAAGATTACTTTAGTTTATTTAAATGTTCTTGATCTGACCACTTGCAATGAGAAGGTTGATATCGACCAAGCCTTACAATTTACAAACAGCATAACCCCTTTGAACATGACTTAAGTCACCTCCAGTCATATTTGACTGATACGCGAGTAAGTCTAGTTTGAAGACACAGGGCTCTGAAAACTGTCCTGACCCAAAACAGAAGTCCACTGATGACAAGTGAACTGATGAGTATTTAGTACTTCTGAGCACGGTCCTATGAAGGAGCATGTATAACGACTTAGTTGGGTAAAGTGCAAGTAATACGTTCAGTGTTTCGTGACATCTTTTGATCATTTACTTTAACAGGCACCGAGTACTCCAAAGAATGTTTCTGTGGGACAGAGGGAAACTTCAACAACGTAGGAAATCGTCTTCCAGAGGATGAATGTAACCATCCATGCAGCGGAAATAATTACGAAATCTGCGGAGGGACCTGGAGAATGTCCGTGTTCAGTACAACAGGTAGGCTTGACCTCCATGAAAATGGAGGTATAGTTTTGCACTGGGCTCCCTTGTGTCTGCGAGTGTGCCGTTCCGGAACGTTTCGAGCGATTTCCATACTACTTGATACCTGGTTAGGTGATGTTGATCTGATGGTCAAGTTCGTTTTGGGCCTCCCGGTGGCCAACCTTGGTACGGCATCAGATGTTCATGTTTTAAGGTCATGGGCTTTCTGTGATCTAGATTTTTAAAAGTAATAAATCGCTTTAGATGTAAGGAAGAACTGCGGAGGGCATTGGTTTGAATGTATTTCAAGGCAAGGGTTATGGTTTCCATGGTATTCTACATGTGCGTAGCTTAGACGAGATGTACATAGCGAGATGCAAATCATGCAAATCAGGACTAAATTTGCATAGTAAGTGAGGGAATTCTATATGCACTGCCAAAAATGATTTTTTCTTGTTTTGCTTACCCCATGGACAATTCTTATATGAAGAAAAATATTCTTGCAAGAAGAAAATGTAGAATAAAATTCTAAGCAAAACAGGAAACTACCAAAAAATCTTAATTCTCACGTGAAGAACAATTTTCTTATTCTTCTTTGGTGAAGAAAATTTTTCTCACACCTAAGAATTTTATGTAACTTTAAGCAAAATCTGCTTGTTTTTTCTTATGATGCAAGAAAAAAATTCTAGAAATGCTTGCTTTTTTAATAACTCTTAAGAAATACAAGAATTTTTGCTCTTGATGTAAGAAAAGTATTCTTGGTGTAAGAATATTAATCTCAAAAATTCAAGCAAAAATTTTGCTTGCCCCATGGACAAACACGTTTTTCTAAGATTTCTTCGGGACAAAATAATTTTCTTCCTGGAAGATAAATTTTCTGTGAGGAAGAAAAACAAGATACACAAGAAAAACATTTTTGGTAGTGTGTTCAGTGTTCTGTGTACGCTTGATATTATTTATGTTAGTACATGTATATGTGTCGTCTTAGTGTGTGGCAGTTGGTGGTTAACATTATACGTGTGTGTGTGTGTTTGTGTGTGGTAAATTATCTATGATGCTATATGTTGTCTATTGCTGCAATGTATTTCTTCATACACGTTTTGTCAAGCGTTGGTTAGACATGAGATGATCAGTACGGCTTTGTGCAGGTCAAGATATGGAACAATCGACTCCAGCCGTCATCATGCCAGGGCCGACATGTAGCTTTGGTAGGTACTATACAACTGTTGTTGAGTGATTGAATTATGTGAGTACTGGCAGCGTGCTTAACAATTGACTAGCATCCAATGCGACGCCAAGTACAAAAATTCTGACCATATCGACTCATGAACTACAGATATGAATTTCCCATCAGTAACGTTTTGTTGGTAGATGCATCAGTGTCCTTTTTTTCTGTCAAGCTGCAAGTAGCCGTAGCAACATGGCCTTCAACCAGCCCGCGATTCAGTCGAGTACTGCACTTGAAGGCCATGCAGACCGTGCAGTAGACGGCAACAGGAACCCCTGGTGGGGCATGGGAACGTGTACCTACACCTCCGCGGAATCCAACCCATGGTGGCGAGTCGACCTGGGCAGCACCAAGTGTGTAGATCGTGTGGTTGTCTACACCTCGGGGTGGCCGAATGACCTCCGGGTTTACGTTGGGGACAGATTGAACGTGGTGAGCAATCCTCCATGTGCTGGTGCACAGTCGGTATCAGGCAGAAACATCATCATTACTACCATCTGTGGCGGACAGACGGGTCGATACGTAGGGATAACTCTTGCTGGTGCATATAGGATTCTCACACTATGTGAAGTGGAGGTCTATGGAGGTATGTTATATTTCACTTTTTGTATTAGCGTGTTTCTTCTAGCGCCATTGAACAAGGACATATATTTATCATAGCCCGATCTTCATCATGATTAGGTCTTGTCTGATTGTGCTAGATAAGGTCGTAAATATGTTTCGGTTCTACATGCAATGTATAGATCAGTTACATTCAGAAAGTGATGTGTACACTGATCATATATAACAGAAATGAAATTTTAGTCGGCAAGTTTCGTATTAATTTAATTAATGCTAGTCACATAAAATTTCTCTTTGCATCTTCAGGAATAACTGTACAGGAACATTCGACGTCCACGTTGTTAACAACCGTGTCCGCAGATGATTTGACCTCCAGCAACGGTAGGCCTTATGCTCCTGTAACATGTCTTATACTGCTACTTTCGAATCTTGACGGATAAGGGGTTGTACAACATTTCGAATCATTAACGTTGCTGTTTTTTTAACAGATAATGTGGCTATGTCCACTTCAAGTGTCCCTGGCATATTTCTACCTTACACAAGTAAGTGTCCTTGTCCTGTTGAAGCTAGATGCCGCTTGAACCAAGGAGGTTATCTGATATAACCTCCTTGCTTGAACATAAAGCCCGGTTATACATAGCCTACAATAACCCCACCCAGACCACTAGCTAACCAAGCTTGGCAGTAGGTTGGGACCGTAGTAAAACCGGGGATACAGGCTTGAAAAATTCAGGGTGGGGCATTATGTATGTATCCTTATACCGTGCCAACACTCCTTTATTAGGGACTTTCATAAACATGAACCTGCCTTTGGTGGTGATAACAGAAAGCGTTTAATTGTTTTCGTAGGGAGTCCGATGGAGCCGTCCACCCATAGGCCTGTTTTGATCACCAGGACAGAGAGAACGGTGAATGTCGGTAGGCAACTTCTTCCTCTTGTTGAATGATTATCTGAATTTAAGAAGAATACAGAGCCGTATTTGAAAAGCCAATCACACTTGATATTCTTCGTAATTGTGACTAATATACGGACAAAATATAAATAAGTAGTTTTTAGTGTGACTGCTGTCACTTCAACTACTGATCAAAATTTATTTCAGCTGTCACGGGTGCACGTGGGTAATGATATAATACTGAAATTTCTTCATCCTTGAAGATACGATGGCTACCACTTCACATCCTGTCCAGACGCTGTCGCCAGTCACTGGTGAAGATGCATTATATTTCTAAATAGAATCAAAGCAGAATACATTATTATGTCTGGTGCATCGATACCACACAGGATAACGTTACTTTATCAGATACTGTCATCAACTGGTACGTACTTGCCTTTGTCGCTGATAAAATCTGAGAGCATAATCTTCTTTTCTCAGGGAGATCGACGGAGCAATCTACGCCTAGGTCTGCTTGGAAAAATACGCCAGATATGACAATGAACGACGGTAGGCAACATCCTCCTCCACCGTACTGTTAGCGTTTGTCTGAATAAAAGGGTTATTCTATTCTACTCTGTAGCCGTAGTCGTATTTGAATGGACCCTTCCAGCCGAACACCACAAGCCCCACTCCCTGTTCGATATGGATTCTATTTCAAAACCTCAAATAGTTCAACGTATACGTATACCCTACCAGGACAAATCCGTTTTTCGACTACACGGCTGTACAATATGCGAGGGTTTTGATCAAAAGCCTCTCTACAAGTTGTGAGGAGACTTGCGACTGTACGTTCTTAATTGCAATGTGTATGAGCTACTAGTATATACACTCAGCACAAAAAGTTTGGAATATCAACTTCGGTTGATCATATTTCTGTTGTTTCTGCATCAATTGCAATATATTATATATCTATAGAAAGCTCGCATGATTTTCTTTCCAATGGTATCAAACTCATTATCATTATCATTGTTAACTCATGGAACATACACTAGGCCTGGTAACGTGAGTGGGTCACGAAAAAAAAGTGCCCAAATTCCCCCGTTTCTGTTCAAAACTGTATCGTCCGGTTCAACCGTTGTTATGGCCGCGAGTGACAATGATTCAATCAATCCTTTTATCACCTAACGTTAGGTATACAGAACATCCAAGTTTCTTTTTAGCATATCTGAGTAGAGTATTCTATGAGTGTAAATTCATGGAACGAGCACCAGGCCCGCTTACGTACAGGGGGTCCTAAAGATAAAGTGCCAAAATTACCCTACTAAAGCTGCTCATTTTCTTCCATCAGTATTGACTTGTGAATGAAGGCAAGTTGAATAAACAGGACATGTCAATCAAAGCTACTATTAATCTTTATTCAAGCAAAAAGTCTGAACCATGGCAAGAGGTGATCAATCGAGTGCTAGCCATAAGCCCTAGGAAGACTGTTCCACCCTAAGACTTTGCTCCAGCATCCAATGGTCCTTGCTCTGTGTGGACTGGTGTTGTAATCTTGCAGAATGGCATTTGGTCCAATATTGAAGAGGTAGAATGTTGCTACTGGATGGGGGATGGTGTCCCTATATGTCACCACCTTAATTTGCCTGGAATGATGACGAGTCTTCTTTACACTATGGTGGTTATACCGCCCCACACCACGACGCTGCCTCCACCACCAAATGCCGAAAGTTACAGCGTCATATGCATGCCTTGTCAGCGTGCGGTTCTCCTTGCCGCATCCACGCTTTGATTCTGCCACCCAACTATCGAAAGGGCAGATGAACTCTACTCAAGTGTACTAAAACCTTGTATGTTCCGTATACAAAATGTGAGGTGAAAAGAGGATTGATTGAACCAGTGACACACGCGCCAATATCAACAGGACGATGCAGTGTTGAACAGAAATAGGGGAATTTGGGCACTTTTTTCTCGTGACCCACTCACGTAAGCAGGCCTTGTGCTCGTTTCATGTGTTAACAATCATAATAAGTTTGATACCATAGGAAAGAAAATCACACAAGCTTTCTATTGATATATAATACATTGAAATTGATGCATAAATAACAGAAATATGATATACCAAAGTTGATATTCCAAACTTTTTGTGCCGAGTGTATATATATATATAGCTTTGGATATACACTGTATTACCGCTCAAATATGTATTGCAACATAATAAGTGTTTATAAGATATCTATTCTAACTTGTGTAAAATTCAATTCTCTAAATCAGAGTCGGTAGTGCTTGCCCGGGTAAACATTAGCCTAACGCTAACGGCACCAGGTTCAGTGAACCGGTCCTCACTAAAAGAAGCCATACGGCAGAGTTTGGTGATGAAGGCTGGTGACTTCTGCGACGATCATCGCTGCAAGGTAACTATTGTCGTTGTCTTTACTGACTATTTGTAGAAACAGAGGTGAACATACGGAAGTAACTTTTGTCTTTTGATATTGTTGTGTCAATAAATTTAAATTTCGTTACAGTATGTTTTAATCTTCTTCAGTGGATTTTTGCTAGAGGGTTTCTTGACCTGCGCTCTGCTTGTATTGACGTTCTATACTTGATGGTTCATACTTCGATCCTACATCAACATAAGTTGTTCAGAGAAGAAATGATACAAAGTAGAAGCATGGGCGTATTCTGTGTTTTTTACTGATGCGTAGATTGGTGAGATCTTTCTGCACATCGTTACCGACACTTCTGCTCGCAAGAAGCGCCAAGCGGCCGATGATGAAGTTCAGATCGACGTGATCATACAGCTCCTGGTATTGGCCAATCAAAGACAGGGTACCACAAATGCAACAGTGGCAGCCGAGAATCTACAGTAGGTTTTAACATAAACGTGCAAAACCACTATAATTGTCTCGGTCTGTTGCTTTTTTTTTCAAATTCTATCATAAAGTAGATTTTCACAACCTCACACCTTCTCCAAATGACGTTGACCTTTTTAGTGACGTACATGGGGCCGTGAATTATATAGTCCATGGGCCAGGACCCGAAATTGACGATATTTGTACCACTGAGAGGGACCAGAGCTACCATGCATTTTTTGAATCTGCAATAACCAAAGTTTATTTTAATCCATGATAGCAAGCTTTTTTGTACAACTTTCCTGTTATGATCACGTGACCAAGTGACATCATCCAAATGGATATCTCTGATTGATACTTTGCTGAAAGGGACACGATAGAAATATCAAACATCAATATTTTTCGATAAAATTCATAGGTACGATAGAGCCAGTCACTGCAACCACCGAAATATCCTTCCTTTTTCAATATTCAGCTTTGATAGAAAACTATGAGTCCTAAAATCGGATTTTTAATAGAATTTCTCATTAAAAAATATACTTTACTTTCCAATATCGAATTATGAGGCCATTAAATGGGAAATTCCTGCTAATTACCACTATGGAGTTACAGTATTTTCTTTATGCAAGTGAGGTCTTCATTTGAATACTAGTAATTGGTATTCATCAATATTTCTCTCTCCATCAGTAACATACATCATATGTTTGAATGTCCTATCATGGAATGTAGTAGATTTGTACATTTTCTTAAATGATTGTGAAATCAAAAACTCTCGTAACCGTAACCCTCGAATTGAAGGTGATGAGCTGACATGTAATCCTTTGACTTTCTCAATACAGAGAAAAGGCCCTGAGAAATCTTACTCGAAATGGTGATCTGTCTATCCAAATCGATGGAGAGGAGATCCGTCTAGCTATAGTGGCCAGCTCCAATAACTGTCCTTCGGGTGAGGCCAGGAATTATGACGGAAAGTGTGGTAAGTGATGACTGCTGTCTTATAAAGTCTGTCAGATGTGCATTCATACGTATTGTACATTATTTCATTTTCTATCACGATATTTACTTTTAGTCAAGTTTCTCAAAGTTGCATAATCACTTACAATATTTAGCATGCGTAAAGATTGTATATAATCTGCATTTGAAGTAAAATGAGTAAAAAAATGCAATCTTCGATAGAACGAATTGATATTACAAACCTTACACTAACCAATACAGCTGACTATGCAGAGAATCATGGAAGGTGAATGTGTTCTTTTCTCAGTTACAAATCTAGGAAAAGAACCGAAAACTCCCCCGTGGTTGATCGGTGTGATCTGCGCTATTGTGGTCGTCATAATCGTCATTGCCGCGGTGACCGTTCTGTTGTACCGAAGGAAACACAACCCTGGGTGTGTAATCAATTAACATTTAGGACGAAAGATTAAGTTTAACAAGTTTGTCCTGAGTCAATAACCAGCACGAACAATTCCTAGCCTTATACGTCTTTCTGTTGATGCATTCTACCACAAAGACCGTCAGTCTTCCTGACTGAGACTGTATGGTACATGTATGTCAAGTAATATTGTAAGAAGATATGACGTTGGTTATCTAACGTCAGTAGCGATTATAATGCAGAATGTTTATGGAATGGTTTGCAAACTTTTTTGCTACATTTTATCTTCATAGTGCCAATATTCCAGGGAAGAGTGGAAACGAAATGGTAAGTTCAATACTTTTCACACTGTTGTGAGCGTAATTATCTAGTGTTATTTGTAATAACATGTCTTGGTCGTTGTGTTTAAGAGTTCAGCAAGTCACCAACTAAATTTTAGATCAACTGGTTCTGCATTTCTAGTCTTTCTAGAATTTGTCCCACTGTGTCTTGCATCTTACAAGCTCCCATAACTCTCGAAGCTAAGGCTTTTTGGGGCCTCAGAATCTATTTTCCTACACGCAGACAAACCTAGATACATCGAAGCGACGTGATCACCCAGCTACTGACGGGTCGGTCGACAACATCATCTACAACACCGAGGATGAGGGTTTCGTGGACAATGTTATTTACAACGCCGGCGATGATGGGACCGTGGACAATGTCATCTATGAAGGACAAGACTCCCAGTCGAAGGATGAGGTAAACGTTTAAACTTTGCTTTGTGTATGATTTCTGTACAACACTAACTATATTACCCTAATTCGACTATCAGTCACTATAAAATAATTTCTAGTGCCTTCTTGGCATTTTATGTGTCATGCTGTTCACGATGATATGAAACACGTCTTCTGATATAGATAAAGGGGATAAATGATTGATGAGTTTTTGTCATGTTAGTTGAATAATGTCAAGCGCGCTTAGAGTCGTTTTTATGTTTCACCTCTGCAGAATGCACCTGAGTCGCAGTACGAGACCATAAACTAGGACAGTGATGTCACATCTACAATTGACCAACACCATCCTTACTTATAATACCGACTGACGAAGGCCATTATTGGCTTATTACCAATTACTCAACATCTATATAAGTAACCAATACATGTAATATGGCAATCATACAATATGTTATACGGATAACATACTTTATTGTACACGAGCAAAATCATTGTAAGTCGCCTTCCATATGGAAGAATGTACCCTGGCATTTGTCTTATGCGGATAATATATGATATAATACTGGATGAATGGTTCTTAGATACAGGATATAGAACATTTGATGATATAGACTTAATATTTGGCATGCTCCTAGTATTAGTTACATTCAATCATATACAATTACTATACTCTCCACAAATATAGAAATTTAGATTATCTACAATCATATTTTAACTCTATTCAACACCTTTTGTAAATTCATTGGTGATTTCTAGTAAAATTTCCACAATCCATGTGTCACAAAGAATACATATTCGGTGTAAGCATTGCATATGGGACTGGGAATAAACTTTATTCTTCAGGTGTCTGTTGTTCATTTGTAATGGTTGTTTTCACTGGTAGCATCTTCAGTCATGATGATGCTACCCAAAGACTCCAACATTGAGGGCAGTCTCTCAGTAGCGTGGATTTGGAAGTTGTACTCTGTCAATAGAAAACAAACATGCATCAGAACTTCTGTAAACACGTTACTTATTAAATAAACGTATTATCTTAGCACAGTCTGCCTGTCCTCGATTCGATGTGAAGTACGCATGGTCCCTTTGAGATGACACTTTTCATGATCCTCAGATTGAAAATTAAAATTATTCCTCAATGCTCAGATTGAAAATTAAAATTATTCCTCAATGCTCAGACCTAGTATCTAATTCCGTACTGATATAGATGATTATATCCCTAGGCTGTGTGGGCCATTAATCAATATCTATTGGTTATACAGTCATAATGTAAAATCCTGACAATGATTTCGATGGCATTCCGCATGGCCATTGACCTCAATATAGTATATATTACCACTGAATACACCACCTCGCGAGCGAAAAGCTACGTATACGCATGCTATTTACAAAGTAAATTTCAATCATGTTCTTTCATTTATGATTGACATTGTATCAATGAGATCCCTCCTAATTTTTGTTTTACATTCAGCATGGACAATAGAAGCCACTATGCCAATGGATATTTTTTGCTCTTACCGTGGTATGACTATTGGGTGGTCCAATCTTGTACCCTGCAGTTTCCTGGGATAACTCGTCACCATTGTTGAAGGTGGTGTTTGCCACGTATGTGAAGATGTGGAACTAAAACTTCCCTGTTAGAGAAATAATGTAGGATTGTTCATACATGTACATGTAGCCAATGTTATCTTACCTATTAGGCGAAATGTTCCGTTAAGCGTTATGATTTATTCGTAAACCTTTCAGTGAAAAGAATCAAGTTTCAGCTTTATGTAAAACTCTTTTTACTGGTAAACAGTGATCATCGTTATTGACTGGCCCACGTAAATAAAGCTGTTAATTTAAACAATACAAAATGTACCGAAATCATCCACCAAAAAGTAGTTACTCAAGCAACTGGATATGGTTTTGGAAACGGTCAGACGTTTCAACTACTATCAAGTAGTTTTCGTCAGTGACACTGAAGAGATCTTGTGGAGAGGATTATATATCC
>NC_049979.1:19544141-19553833 GCF_000003815.2 Branchiostoma floridae | reverse complement strand
TGAAGAACAGCTTTATCCTAACTAGTTGGATAGTAATTGAAACGTGTGACTGTTTCCAAAACCATATCCAGGTTGCTTGAGTTACTACTTTTGGGCGTATCTTATTACCTGGATGTCTAACCTACTTCGACATACCCCAATCATTTTCCCGTGCTGTGCACACTAACTCACCAGTTTTTGTCGGAAGGTTGTCACGCTTCCCGTGCTATTTAAGGTTCTCCTCCTCCCAGATCTGGAGATGCTTCGTTTCATTTCATCTTGGACCTGGCACCCAAAACGATAAAGATAAAATTTTAGACATTGAATAATGTTACTCTGTGGCACTTTCACACCAATCCGATTGTCAGTTGTTGTTTTTTTCATCATATTTTGCAATGTAATGTTTTATGTGTAGATTGAAGATGTTTTGCAAGTGCATGTGATCACGTGAATAGGTGAAGGAATGTACTTTTGCCTCAATTATTAAAAAAATTAAACTTGAAGAAGCCACTACGTATCATATCATTAAAATGATAACAATAAAAATGTAATGATAAGATAAAAATTACCTTTTCATTCAGCAGGCAGTGGAATATTAGAATAAACAGACCCTGGAGTGAAATAAATAAATAATGAAACACTCAACTACGAAACATGCACAAGCTACTGTCGTAGCAGTTAAAACTTATTAATCCTAGGCTTAGCTTTGAACGTAAAAAAAGAACAACTTAAAGAAACACATGTACAGACAAAACGACCAAAATATATACAATTTGGGAAGTCTTGCTGTCCATCAACGCAAACTGGCCGTTTGGTTGTGTTCGCATGACTATATGATTATATACATACGTGTTGCTTTCTAGTTTAACAATGGTTTGTTTAATTATATTGACGCGGAAGCAGAATATTAAACGTTAACATTAAGCTGCAGGAAAGAAGTAACACAGCTTAGGTTAGAAGACATTACTTACCTGCAAGGAGTTGATTATAGCGAAGGCGTAGGCAAAGAATATGGTCTCCCTCACGATGTACAGCACGCCCAGTACCCAAGTCACTCCCAATACACATATGAGAGACAAGGACACACGGACCCAGTGTCTGCAAAAATCCATCACATGAACATAATCAATTACAAATCTGCTGAATTACTATTCAGCAAAATTGTAAACATTTTGTCAAGGTATGACACATGTACCGAGGAGTAAACGACACCAGACTAGAAAGGTAACATATTCTCAAGATAGGTGACTGTATGATACGTACTGAACTGCACTGAAATTCTCATGACCTGGAACTTGCATGATTTACAATACCGAACACCGAACCAATCGTTCATTTCCATGAGTAATTGAAGTCGTTAGCTGACAATTGTACATTCCTTGAGAAATATTGGTGCTGTACAGTCGAAGTTTGGATAAGTCTTCAAAATGTCTTTTCAGGTTCGGTGTAAATATCATATTCAACCTCTTGTACAGCAAGACTAAATGATTATTTCTTGTGTCATCTTGTTGTAACTTGTTAATGTTGTACCGTCTTTGCCTTTGGTTCATAAAATGTAGTGAATTACTCGTGCACATGTGCACACGTCTTCTGAGGTGTTGATGTATATTGTACAATGAATGGCAAGGATAAGCTAAGGATCTACCTAATCTTTTTTCCCCGAGACTCGTCGAGTTTCCTACTGGATCTCTTGGTGTGGATGATTTTGAGCGTCATGATTAGGACCCCAATGTTCACCTGTCAGGAAAAGATGATACAGTTAGAACTTGTATGAAGACAGCGATTAGAAGCATTTAACAAGAGAAAAAAGGCAAAGAACATTTTTAAGACCATAGGGGCTGGGGTACGCTGTTCACGATGCCTAGGGAATGGCATTGAAAGGCTTAGCCGACTCCTCTCATTCTACCACCCTTCACCTCATCAACCGAAGTCAGATATCCATTTGTACACCTGGGTGGAGTGAGGAAAGTCGTGTAAAGTGCATTTCCAAAGGACAAAACATCGGTGGCCAGTCAGGGGATTAAGATTCAAGACATCTTGATTATGGGCCAAACATTCTGACCACTACGCTAACACGACCACACAGGCGCAACACGTACCAAGTATCATGTTCAGCGTCTAAAGGCGTTGGGCCGCGAATAAGGGAGTAGTGTCTTGTACGGATTTGGATATATGCACACTGACCAATATTGAAATTGACATAAAATATGAATTCTGCTTACCACTATAACAAAAAGCATCGGTCCCACAAAGCTAAATATGAAGTAGTTCTTCACAGCCAGCCAGCAGCTAGAATAAAAAGGGGGTGCCAAAAGTGAAATAAATATGTAGGTGTACAAATAAAGCCAAAAGAAACGAACAACAACAGCAACACATCATTCTATAAAAATAACGCCCAGTGAGGCGTTTTTATATCTTAATCAGACTGCAATGAGTGTTTTCACATAGCTAAGAATAAAATATTACTATTTTTCTGTGACGTATCCATCCAGCCCCATCAAGTAGTTGACTGTCACTGAGACACCCACCACCACGCCTGGTGTCCCTGTTAAAACCATGGAAACAGTTTGGTGTAGAAGAAGCCACATCTAATTGTAATTAGTAATTACGAAAAGAAGTCAGACTGTTTTTATTCTATATTACATGCAAAACTAAGTACAATGTCAGACTCATTAGGACTTTTAAAAAATGATTACATCATTTAAAAATGATGTAAACTGTATATACTGCAGGTCGATTTGAGCTTCTCGGATAAATAAAGGTTCAAACAAAACAAACAAACAAAGAAACAAACATTTACTTGGTGTTTCCGTTCAAACAAACAAAACAAACAAAGAAACAAACATTTACTTAGTGTTTCCTTCGAGTTTATGAGTATGAATATTTTGGACACCTCTACAAAGCATTGAATATCGGTAAAGCTGTCATTGCAAAACTCATTGGTGTCGTTTGGAACTCATTATTAATCAATCTCTCTTGTATACACTCAACAATATGTAAAACGCGTGTGCAAGTAATCCCAAGCAATGATGTATGTACTAACCATAGCCTAACAGATAGTAGTAGACCATTCGGGAACTCTTTAAGTTGAAGATCTTGACAAGTATGATGTACAGCTCTATCCCTTCCACACACATCCAGGCGAACACGGCCAGGAACAGGTAGTGGAGAGCGATGGCAATGACAGTACAGACGGTCTGGGGATGCAAAATTAAAGCTCATCTGTCTTGGTTCCAAGAAAAATCTTTCACAATAGCAGCTCTCAAATGTCAGAATGTTTTTCTCGGGAGTTCTGACTCAAATCTGACCTAAGCAAAGTTAAAAAACGTTGACGCATATTGTTAGGGACGATTACCCGGTGCCTGATGCCGACCAATGTGGTTTTATGCATTTCAACTTTCGTAGGGTGAGCGACATTTGTTTGAGTTATTTCAAGAGTTAAAACAATAGAGTTAACCCCTGGATTTGTGAAAGATTCTTTTTCATTTTACCGAGGACATGTCAGTGTTTTTATGTATACTCGTGCACAAATAATCGTTGTTATTGATTACAATGATATGTTGATATCATACACAGACCTCAAGACAGATTTGAATTGTATAAGCGCAACTAATCGAAGCAATTGGGTTAAGCAATTCTAATGGACATCTGAGGTCTTTCTAGAATCTTCTAATCGGAAAAAGTACCTTATTCTGCGTTTTGTCAACTGCGGCTAGGAAGACCACCTCAGCAACCAACAGACAGATGCACAAGTTTGCAAGTATTATGGTGCGGGGACAACGAACTCGTCTGAAACAAGATGGCGAACTGTCATTAGATGACGTCTGGCTATGGCTGGGACCATCCCTGCTTAATCGTGCATTTTATAAAAAGATGTCAGACATGAGTAGAAGAGATACAATCTAAAAATGAGGAATTGATGATCTTCACCTTCTTCCCAAGAAGGCACAGATGCAGAAGAGAAGACTCGCGATGGAGATGATACATCCGATGTAGGTGATGACATGGAGAGCAAATTCATCCTGGAAAATGCAAGAGATTGAATCGAGTAATGAAGGTGCACAATTTGTGGTGACATATTTTCATAGCTTCACTGTCCTGTAAGTAGATTGAGACAGAACAAGTAGAAGAATTATCATCGTAGTAGGCATCCTTCGGGATCTCTAAAATCTATTTCAACGTAGTAACAAGTCTTCAGATAGGCATCCACACACTTACCTTATGTCCTATTACGTCCACCAGGATCGCAAAGTTGGTGAGATGGTTACATTCACAGATGGTGTGGCCGTCATCAGTCACTTTTGCTGTGCAACCATCTGTAGACCAATTTCTTCACAAATAAAGGCAATATGGAGTTAGTGGTGATTACATATTCATATTTACATAGTGAATAGTTGATACATGCATGAACATTACCATACACAAAATAGTGTCATTTCCTCCAGTAATGATCTGTGTGCCTTCTGGCGTTTACAATGTCAAGGGACCTGAACAAACAATAAACAATAGCATTGCTTGGTAACTTGCATCTATCTGGACAAAAAGTACATACTCATACCATTAATACGTCTGACTGCTTACATTTCTTACTTTATGCATGCATTAGCAGGCAGAGTAGTTCTAAATTTTGTATTTCTCGACCAGCATTGCGTTTCATTGGGACACATGTATGTACTGTATATCTTTTTTGCATAGTGCTTTCTTAAAAAAAGGTACACATTGTCAAAATGACTGGCCCGACTAATGGGCTCTTGTTACTTTCGGACGTCTTCTCTTCGAGTAGGTTTTGGAGAAACTATTGATACGCTGTACATAGTCCATGAGATACTGTGTCATTTAAAAAAAATAATTCAAGTAGACTTTTGTTTTAAATGTACTTGTATTTGTGTATGGCCCATAATGCCTGAAATAAACAATAAACTAAAAACCTACCCGCGCGATTGGTTCCAGAAAGAGCAAAAAGATGTGGATAGGTTGACGGTCTGCAAAGAAGGAGACGATAAAAAGGTAATAAAATTTGTAAAAGTGGTTAACGTTATATTTATAGAGCACTTCTGGTAGAAAATTGCGGTATCAATGAGTGAATTACCTAAAAATTTCACATACGAACTTGACACGTACCTTGTCGTCTTGCTTTATATGTCCCAAAACGATGGTAACGTTACCACCAAGGTCGGACTCAGTAGAAGAGCTGTTTACAAGAGATGCCGATATAACACGAGAATTGACTATTGTCTCCTCCGGTCTGGTGTTGAAGTAATCCCCTAACGTGTTGTATAGGGCCACCACGACTTGTCGGTCCACTGGTGGGAGTGTGATCCTGTCGATCACGTCAGACCATTGTGGAGACGTACCAGCCTTCGTTAGGTTGGGATAGGTGGCGTTACCGGTTGATGCGGGGACAATGTCCATCACTGTGGTATAAAAGCAAAGGATTCATGAAAACAGTTATCCGTCGTTTTTCGTCAGTGACACTGGAGAAATCTTGCTAGCTGTGAATTGGTATGCAAAAAAGATCTAGTTGACGTACAGGTCTATCCTAACTATGAATTAGATTTCTAGCCAGCAAGATTTCTCCAGTGTCCCTCACGAAAAACAACAGATGTTGTTTAAAACGTCTGACCGTTTTCAAAATCATATCCGGTTGCTTGAGTAACTGTCGACTGACGTTTTGCGTAGCTTATTACCTGGATGGCTAATCTTCATCGACGTACAAAAGATTCATGATCAGTATAAATCTTTTAACTTTCTTAACACCTTCTTTATCTACTATCCCTGAAGGCGAGAGAACATTTCCCAAAGCCAAAGTAAACGGATCACACCTACCAACATTTTCCTGGGATATTGAGATTTCTTCAGTCGGCGAAGTCTTGGCCAGCAGTAAACCCGCCTTCTCCATACTGTCGCTGAGACTTGCTGCCAATCTAGGCTGGGATCCCTAACGACATTAAAGCTTAAAAGTTATCATAGGTTAAGAGTTACAAAGGATTATACAAAATCAACAGGCCACCCTTCCTACTCTGGGGGACTAACGTTGCCCCCACACCAATTTAATTTTCCAAAATTGTCATTTGTCGGGCATGTATGGCGCCTTTCCGACAGAAGAACAACAAAAACAGCTATGTCATGGGCTCCTAAGGGCACCCGCCCCAGGGGCAGGCCAAAAACTACACTAAGATGGACAATCTTAGATGATGGAAGGAAAATGGGGCTAAACAGCATGGGAAGCATGGCAGTAGCTGCGCAAGACCGCAACCTTTGGAGGAAGTATGCTCGACGAGTCGACCAATGCAACAGTGTTGCGGGAGGGTCTAAGGTCTAAGGTAAGGTCACTCTCAAGTTACAGTATCTCCTGGCCTCACATGACGTCACTCTACAATATTATCTACAAAAACAACTTCGTACCCACATTAGGACAAACAAACAACCAGTCTGAAAACAATTCCTCTGTTTCCACGGAGGTAATACGGCCATAAGAGGAAGGGCCCTTCTTGTCGTTGTAGGACAACTTATTCCTACTAGTTATATAAGCATCATATTGAGTTCATTAAATGAAAAATAAAAATGGATGAACACTTACCGATGGAACTTCGTTCCAAGCTGATCTGTACTTGTCTTTTAATACGATACTTCCGCATTGTACCATTGCCTGTCAATAAGTAAAGAACGATAAATCATCACATGTGCAGACTCAAGAAACAGAGGGAGAGGCAATGAAACTATAGGCCTGCGCCCACAGTACGAAGCACTAACCTTATGATTTGTGGTAAAACACTAAACATTCCTAAAACAATCAACTAATTGAACAATTACTTATTCTTCTCTTTAATGCCATACAAGCTTATTAAGTATGCGTAAAGAGAACCTTTCCTATTTTACATACCTGTGTAAAATCAGTGGCTATGCCTTTCCTTTCTTCCTGAGGTACGTTTTCGAGCTGTCGCTCCTGTATCTCCACCAGCGTACTGAGCATCCGGACGATTGTAATGATGTCCCCACTCAGGAGGATGCTCACGCTGCGGAGCCGATCCAGGATCATGGAAATGGCGTCCCCAGCAGATACGCTTTGTTTGAGCTGTGATGTAAATAACACAAGTCATATACATGTAATAGAATTAAGAAATACTTTATTAGCTTTTCGGGTTGTAAACTTGTTTAACTCCCCAAAAGTGATTTTCGATGTATCATGGATACAGAGCAACTGTCTATAACATTTACTACTAGTTTGACATATGGGCACCGGCATTTACGGCGGTATGTCATGATATTTCAGACAAGACACGGAATAACTACAAAAAGAGTTACACAGCAACTAGAGTCACAAGGCAAAATTGAAGCTATGTACATGGAATATTAAATAAAGTATAATGATAAAGGATAAATGTGAACTTGGACGGAGGACAATGTTGCCATACGTACAGAGGTTTGCAATTCTCTGACCCAAGCTGAAGTGTTGCTTGTCTGGCAGGTACCGTCAATGCTACAGTCGGAAACCGTTTCAACTGGAGAAAAAAGCAGAACACCACTTTTAGAAGTACTTAAGGGTGATGATTACTACTATTACTGGATTGAGCTGACTAATTACGGACCGTATAAGGTTATTTCTAGCTATAGAATCTTTATATTTATTAGATTTATTACAGAGGACGCAATGCCCGATCAAATAGGTACATCCAATTCAAAATGTCATACCATCCGTCGTAGTGATTGGCACAGATGACGTCGCTGCTGGACTACTGGTGGCCGTTGACGTACCTGCAAAATATGTTTATGTACAACATGTTGCTGTATGGTGTCAAATGTGGCGATAAAATGACAAAACAGACGTTATTAAGTTGCAATAAATGTGCCATGGATGACTTTGATCGTCTGATGACTTCAATTGCTGACACAATGACAAATCTTTGGTATAGATTACTGGACTTTTGAACCCAAACTCACTTATCGCATAGTCATAGTACTTTTAATTTTATCACTTTTGTGTCATGAACATTCTTTTGAATTACGTTTTTTTTCACATGGCACCCCAAGAAATACACAAGCATTACAATGGTGCCTACCCAGGGATGTTTATTCCACACAAAGAAAGTAGACAGACTATCTAACTTACTATGGGACAAAGTAGAACTTGTTGTAGTTGGTGGCGGTGTTGAGGTAGTATGCCTTGAAGTGCCTAGGTCAATAAAAGATGCAATTTGTAATATTCGAGCAGTAATAGACAGCATGTCATCATCATGAAACGCAAGTCAGTTACGTAAAGAATAGATAACCAAACATTGTGTAGAAACTGACTCACTCTTCTCCACAGTTGATCTTGTCGTTGTTGCTGACGAGGTGGTACCTAGGGCAATGAGACACAACAACACAGGTATGATAACTAAAATAATTCATTAGTTTAAATTAAACGCCAAATGGCAAACTGATCTTTTTAGATCTTGATGACAGCCTACTACAGATGAATCAATTTCTTAATCAGTGGCTCTCAAAATAACTTTCTTGAGAATTAAGAACAAATGACGTAGCTATTTTACTCCGGATATATCCAATGTTACATATTTTATGCAAACCAGAGTGGGAAATAGTCATAGGTGGTGCAAAAACTTACTGTCTTCCGACGTTGACCTTGCCGTACTCGCTGAAATACAGAAATCAAGTAAGAACTAAATGATCTATGTACGTCTAGAAATAGAGACAGGACACCTCGCCCGAAATGACATCAAAGTTCATAATGATAATAATGTATACAAAACTGACTGACTTACTGCTGCTTAAAGTTGACTGCCATGAAGTTGTTATGGGCGTGGTAGTTGAGGGTTCTGTGAACAAGGAAAAGAACTTCAATCTATGTAGGAAGCAACACAAATGTTTCATATTCAAGTTGCTATGGACATAGAAAATCAAAAGTTCCTTGCTAGAGCCGTAATATCAATGACACAGAAATCAATCAATCAATCAACCAACCAACCAACCAACCAATGACCTTTGATAATGCAGTCAGCGCTGTTTATGGGGACCACTCACGATCAAGGCAGTTGAGGAAAACAGACAGGCTATAGACAGGAGTCTTAATGCTTGGGTCTATGAAAAATAATCCATGGCTCCATCAAAACATGTGCACAGTGGACAGGTAACCATTTGGCAGAGGTGGTCATTTGTACATGTAGGACTGTACATGTACCTACCATGAATTTAATTCAGCGTTGTAAACGCATTCATTAATGATGACATTAGGGCCTATGAAAATATACAGGAATCTACTATATATCATTACATATTACAGCGAAAAGGGTAACACCTGATGTCTAAAGGACATTGCACTTCCCTGCGCTGTACATGTGACACTTGATCTTATATTGAACATAAAAATAATTCCTATCCTTTTTTATATTAATGGCAAAATTCTAAAAATTAAAGTTTGGAAAAATAATTTATGACGACCCTGCGGCCCCAAAACGTTCTGTAGATATAGAAGGAAGGTTGTATCTTAAGTACTGATCAGTACAGCTACATACTAGTAGATGTCGGCGTAAATCTCAAATGGACTGGAAGTTTGTTTTGTGTAAGATAAGGTAACACTTCATTACTCTACTTAATGGTTCCTTTTCTTGAAGCCTAAAGTTGGTCTGTAATTAGCCTAATCACAGCTGCTGGTCCGACCATTCACCTCTCACGCCTCAGGGCCTGACCGAGACGTCAACAACTCGCGTGAACGA